>NC_057721.1:24377166-24422571 GCF_004010195.1 Chiloscyllium plagiosum | reverse complement strand
AGCTATATTCCCAATTTTACAACCCATAATCAAATCCAGAAGGGCCGAGGGAGCCAGAAAGAGGTCAATCCTCGTGTGACATTTATGTGGGTTTGAAAAAAGGGTGATGTTTCTGCCGGTAGGGTGAAGACATCTCCAAATATCCACCATTGCAGCTTCTGAGGCCTTAGTTCGACCCTCCACCTCCTCCAGCCTCTCCCCGAGGCCCTGGATCTCCTGCTCATGCTTCTGCAGCATGGATGTGATAGATTGGACCTGGGCACGAATTTCCACACGGATTTCCTCAATCGCAGCCGCAACTTTCAAGGTAAGTCTCTCCATCACCGCAGCCAATTCCTGAGAGTCTGTCAGGTCCCCGGGGGGTTCAGGAGAGGCTGCTGCTGCTACAGTCTCTGGTGTGGTAGGTGCTGCAGGGCAATGTCCTCCCTGCTGCTGTTTGCTTGCTCCTTTTCCCTCTGGCATCCTTCCCACTCCCAAATATTAACAAATATGTATTCTGTAAAGTTTTAAACTAATATTTCCACCACATAAGTTGGCCAGGAATAGCAAAATACACCGGTATGCCTTGGCTGTGAGGCAAAGCTGTCCACAGCAGTCCTACAGAATTGCCGCCATCTTGCCGAGTCCATCTACAGTACTTTTAATGAGGGAATGCCAAGATCTTGACCAGCAGCGAAGTGACATAGTTCTCCGACAAGACGATGTATAGCTTGGGGGAAAATTGCACATGCATTTCCTGCCCTTGTCCTTCTTTGTGATGGAATTCCTGGATGTGGAAGATATTGCTGAGGAGCCTTGGTGAGATGTTACAGTGTATCATCTATGTGGTAATCATTGCTGCCACCACGGATCATCATCCCGGGCTCCTAAACAGACTTCCCAATTATGCCTAACTAGTCACTGTAACTTGTAATTGTTGCTATCATGCAATCAAATACATTTTGTTGTCCAAGGCAAATACATCTTCTCATTAAGATTCAAATGTGGTTTATCCCCCTGTGAAGGCAACTCTGAGCTTGGCTTAGAAATGAAGATTGTTTAAAAAGAGTAGAGTAGAAATGAGTATTAGCACTCGTGGCAAAGAGGTAGTCTCCCTGCCTCTGAGCAAGGAAGCTAAGTTTCCAGTTGCATCTGCTTCATTGACGTGGTATAAGATGTCTGAACAGATTGCTTGAAAATATCTAGGAATAGCATACATCATCAATCCCCAAAACTATATTTTAATTTAAATTTAATAAGTTTTCTTTTGATTACCCCTACAGTGCATCAGCTCTAATTTTGTTTATTTTGGCGATTTAAAATAGTGGAAAGGAGGATTGGTGGCAGTGTACCAAACCATAAGCCATCTGTGTCTGCAGTATCTGACAGGAACATCATTACTACATCCTTTCAAGTTTGGGTATCTCTGAAATGATGCATTTGGTCTCCAAGTTAAAAATGGAATGCATGTTCTTGCATTTACAGAATTAATAAGCAGATGCGTCCACAACGTAATTGTAATGGGGAATTTTTTTACATTTCATTGAAAATTTTCATAAGAGTTTGACCACTGAGACAAAGCATTTTTAAAAATATAGTTACAGCATTACTATCAGTCTGTCGAAGCGAGCATTCCCTTTGAAATGACTTCATTCAATGTCTTGTATCCAACTCCCTGTTACAGCAGTGCTGATTATTTTCAACTTGTGAATCAGAGCTGGAATAGAGGTCAGCATTACCTGGAGTGTTTGTTAAATCTTACTTAGATTAGATTACTTACAGTGTGGAAACAGGCCCTTCGGCCCAACAAGTCCACACTGACCTGCAGAAGTGCAACTCACCTAGACCCTTCACCTAACGCTACTGGCAATTTAGCATGGCCAATTCACCTAACCTGCACATTTTTGGACTGAGAGAGGAAACCGGAGCACCTGGAGGAAACCCACGCAGACACAGGAAGAATGAGCAAACTCCACACAGACAGTCGTCTGAGGCAGGAATTGAACCCGGGTCTCTGGTTCTGTGAGGCAGCAGTGCTAACCACTGTGCCACTGTAGTGGGGTGAATACAGAAAATTGAGCCTGATCCTAATGATGCTGCAAGTAACATTCCCTTCATAATTTACAGTGATTGTCACAATTC
Source organism: Chiloscyllium plagiosum (assembly GCF_004010195.1). Lineage (NCBI taxonomy): Eukaryota > Metazoa > Chordata > Chondrichthyes > Orectolobiformes > Hemiscylliidae > Chiloscyllium > Chiloscyllium plagiosum. The sequence continues at coordinate 24,420,450 of NC_057721.1, read as the reverse complement.
AATCAACGCATCTGTCTTACAATATTACGCACAAGCATTAGAAATAAAATAATGAAAAATTCTAAAATCTACTCAGTCAAATGATTCACGAGTAGATTTTAAGATATCTGTACATGCAAACGATATTGTAAAAGAAAATAGCTCTATTTCACCCAACTGAAAGCATGGGAGATTCCTTGTCTTTCTAAAAGTCTGCTTTTCCTCTATTGTGCACTTCCATTTGCCTTTCAATGCTCAGTATGTGGAACGAAGGAACAATAATTGAGTGTAGCCAAAAGTTTAATACTTTTGCTGGTCAATTACAATGATGTAAAAATGCTTGAATTGTGACACTAATCAAAGTAGCGTTACTTTATATTCCAATATTGTTTTTGTTTGTTATCTGGTCAACAATTATTTCATGGCTAATTATCCATTACTAAGCAATTATCAATAATTAATCAATGAAAATAACTACTTTAAATCACTATTTCAGATTTTCTGCAACACTTATTGTCAACTTTGCTAATATTGAAAAACTTATCATTCCCATTACTGCTTCCTTGACTTAATATTCAAGTAGTGTCTTTTATGTTACAACTGATTAATTGATTACTTTTCCTTCCATCAAAGGAACTGGCTTAATCCATTGTTAAAATATGCCTTGTTGATGCAAATGATGGAATGTCTTCACTTCATCAAGCATTTTGTAAATTAAGAATGGTCTTTATGAATATTGTTTAATTTCTCCTAACAATCATTTATATCCAAAGGTTGTAAGATATACTCTTTGACTTCTTGTGGATAACTAGCTCTAAGTATTGATTTTATACACTTGAAATTAAAAGTAGGAGGCAGCTGAAAATATGTTTGAAAATTAATGGTCATAGAAAATCATGAATTATTCTTCTATAACTGTTTAATGGAAGAAAGACAAAAATAATATTGAAGCATTTAGGTTTCTTAACTCTCCAGAACGCTTTAATAAAGAATCACTGTTAATGCTAAATAGTTAGCGTACCTTGGCTATTCTTACTGAATGTATGATCAACCTTTACCATGAATTTTACCCTTTGTTTAGATCTTTGTTCAGAGGCAAAATCATTGCTAGTTTTAGCCAATAAACATATGACTTATGTGATAAAATCCATCATTTTGAAGACAGGTTGATAGCATTGAGCAAATAACGTTAATAATAATTACTATTTTCATTGATAAAGAGTAAATTGAACACAAAGTATTGGATATTTGACAAGTGATTTGAAAAATAGATGCCAAGTCATGGTAGTAACAGAGAAATTCCTGAGAGGGACAGGGTTTTAGTGACAGAACACTTGAGTGAGACCTAGGCAGCTGATACTGGCCAGCACAAAAGGGAGGTATGCAACAGAGACCACTCGAGGAAACAATTTCAGTGGATGGGATTTCTTGTGCTCGAGGAGATAAGAGGTATTTTGGGGCATGGCAATATCAATATTATTGTATTTCATTATGACACTTTTTTTTGCTGGATATTTTGAAGTATAAAATTTGTTGGTGGTTCGACATCTTGTTTACGTGCAACACTCGTGTAGACAGGTATGTGTAAGTGATAATAAAGGACAGACACTTGAGCTGTGTAAGAAAAAAGATAAAAACTGTGATTGAAATTATCCAAAGTGTAACTAAAGAGAAATATCTTAAAGATATTTTTGAAACCAGCAGGAAAAGAAGTTGCCAAGGCAGAGAAGCTCATTATAAAAAGAATGGCTTGAAGACAGGAGAAATGGACAGTAATGGTGTTGTGAAACAAACAGCACTGCAGGAACGAAACAGGCACTTAGGGACATTAGTCTGAGAAAACTGCTGAAAAAATGATGGGGAGACAATTGAATACTTTTAAATGAGCCAGTGAACTTTCAACTGTGATGGAAATTCAAGTATTAGTGAGAGCGAGATTGTGGGGTATGGTATTTTAGACTAACTGTTGTGAAGTGGAAGGATTGATATTGGGAAGGCAAGAATTCGTAGCTGGAGTTTCAAAGCAATAACAATATAAATGGGGAAGAGAAAGATAATCTTTTCTTTAGGACTTCAGCCTTAGGTGGCAGCTGGGAAGGTTGGCAAAAACAATGCTGGTGGTGTGTGCACTTCCTGGAGCCAAAGTGAGCATCTCAAATTTATGTTATCAACATTTGCCGACGTGAAGGTTTTGATTTCTTCGGCTCAGTCAATCAGTGGAAGGACTCTTACAGTCATTGCTGGGATGGAGAGGTAGAAATGAGTCCATTGATCACCACGCTGCTGATATTGTCAGGATAATGCATAAATGAAGAGGAGTCTTGAGATAGACAAAATATGAACATAAAGTCAATGATGAAGAATGCATTGGAAGTGATACCTCTGTTCGAACAAGTACAATTGAAATTATGGAGAAGTTTTCAAAAAAATGCTCTCAAGGAATAAAAAAGGTTAAAACAAAATCTCCTGAGAAAATGGAATAAAATTGTTGTAATGTAATTAACTTTTTTTTGGTGGGGTTATTTTTGGTCAAAATATAGATATTGTCTGGAATTAAACTAAGGAGACTAGATCAACAAGTTTTAGAAAGCTCTGCTGATACTATTGTGTTTTTGCAAATTCCTTCTCCCCTTTGGCTAGCCATTAGTTGTAAGGTATTGTAATTCAATTGCTGTGCAAATATAACACCAGTTAAAAAGGTTACTTATGAAGGAAAATGCATTCCCTGCAGTTTAATCTAATTCTGGAGTAATTCTCATTTCAGGTCTCGCCAAGTATTAACACACTTGCTGGTTTTAGGACAAAAAACAAGCGATTGTTTCATCGCAACTGCATATTATTTCAACATCATATAATAGTCAATTTTATATGCGTGCCAATGTTTTAGTGCTGATGCCAAATGGTTTTATGTAATTGGTGCTGAAAGGTCATATTTATAAGATTGCAGTTGAGCCTACTTTGAAGTTAACTTTAAATCAACCTAAACTGAAACAATATTTACTTAACGATTTACTTAACTATATTTACTAGAATCCATCATTAAGGATGAGGTTTCTAAATTCTTGGAAGAGCAGGGTCGAATTAGAACAAGTCAACATGGATTTAGTAAGGGGAGGTCGTGCCTGACAAACCTGTTGGAGTTCTTTGAAGAGGTGACAAGTAGGTTAGACTGGGGAAACCCAGTGGATGTGGTCTACCTAGACTTCCAAAAGGCCTTTGATAAGGTGCCACACGGGATGCTGCTGAGCAAGGTGAGGGCCCATGGTGTTCGAGGTGAGCTACTGGTATGGATTGAGGATTGGCTGTCTGACAGAAGGCAGAGAGTTGGGATAAAAGGTTCTTTTTCGGAGTGGCAGCTGGTGGCATGCGGTGTCCCGCAGGGTTCAGTGTTGGGGCCACAGCTGTTCACATTATATATTAATGATCTGGATGAAGGGACTGGGGGCATTCTAGCGAAGTTTGCCGATGATACAAAGTGAGGTGGACAGGCAGGTTGTATTGAGGAAGTGGGGAGGCTGCAGAAGGATCTAGACAGTTTGGGAGAGTGGTCCAGGAAATGGCTGATGGAATTCAATGTGAGCAAATGCACGGTCTTGCACTTTGGAAAAAAGAATACAAGCATGGACTACTTTCTAAACGGTGAGAAAATTCGTAAAGCCAAAGTACAGAGGGATCTGGGAGTGCTAGTTGAGGATTCTCTAAAGGTAAACATGCAGGTTGAGTCCGTGATTAAGAAAGCGAATGCAATGTTGTCAATTATCTCAAGAGGGTTGGAATATAAAAGCACTGATGTGCTACTGAGACTTTATAAAGCTCTGGTTAGGCCCCATTTGGAATACTGTGTCCAGTTTTGGTCCCCACACCTCAGGAAGGACATACTGGCACCGGAGCGTGTCCAGCGGAGATTCATAAGGATGATCCCTGGAATGGTAGGTCTAACATACAAGGAACGGCTGAGGATCCTGGGATTGTATTCAGTGGAGTTTACGTGGACACAGCCTTAGAATTAGAGGGGTTAAATTCAGAACGGAAATGCGGAGACATTTCTTCAGCCAGAGAGTGGTGGGTCTGTGGAATTCATTGCCGCAGAGTGCAGTGGAGGCTGGGACGCTAAATGTCTTCAAGGCAGAAATTGATAAATTCTTGATGTCACAAGGAATTAAGGGCTACGGGGAGAATGCGGGTAAGTGGAGTTGAAATGCCCATCAGCCATGATTGAATGGAGGAGTGGACTCAATGGGCCGAATTGCCTTACTTCCGCTCCTATGTCTTATGGTCTTAACTGTGAAACATATACTTTTGGTCAGAAGTTAACACATTGTTGTTTTTAATTAATCCAGGAATTCAGAGTGGACAAAGAATGCACTTTGTTAAGAACTGAACCTTAAGATGCCATCTCCCCACATGTGGCATTTGCATTTTAGGCTTAACCACAGGAAAAATACAAAATATCCTCAAAACTACCAAGTCTGCTGTGATTTTCCATAGAAGCCAAAAATGAACATCTGCCGATTTAAAAAGGACATGCAAAACTTATGATATTTTTACAACAACATTTCTTTCATATTGGCTGCAGTAATTAAATATGCAAGGCTAGCTGTTAGTTGCAATCTGTAAAATCTTGTTAGCAAAAATTACCATTCAATCTTGATTACGGTCCCAGGAGTCATTTAAGATGTACACTCAAAGAGTCTGCTATTCTCAGAGCAATAAAATATTTTAATGAAAATTATAAGTAAACAAAATAGAATCAGTACTAACTGTAGACTAAGTAGACTAATCCAGATTCTGGTTTCCAGCATCTGCAGTCATTGTTTTTACCTTGTAGACTAAGTGATTATAGTTTTCAACTGTACAGTTTGTGATCCACAGTAGCCAAGACACTGATCAGGGCTTTTCAGGAAAAAACACTGTACTGCAAAATTAACAGGAATGGCAACTTAATACTTTTTCTTAGAAAGAGTCTAGCTCGAGCCATTAAAGTCTGCCATTAAGGGAGTAGTGGAGAAGTTAATGAGTAGCCCTTGAAAAATGCATCCCATCTCCCCATTGCATGTAAAACAACATCCTGTCCAACCTCAACATGACATCCCAACTCCGATACTCAATGGTCTGAGCAACAAAGGCAAGCACGCTAAATGTCTTCTTAACTACCTGTCTACCTATAATGCAATTTTCAAAGAACTATGTCCCTGAACCCTTCGGTCTCTCTGTTCGACAACACTACGCAGGGCCCTACCATTAACTGTATAAGTCCTGCCCTTATTCGCTTTATCAAAAATTTAATACCTTCGCATTTACCCATTGATCTGGAATGCATTGCCTGAAAGGATGGTAGAAGCAGATTCACAAAACCTGTCAAAATAAAAGTCGATAAATATTTAATGGAGAAAAAAAATGCAGGACTACCGAGAAGAACAGTGGAGGAGGACTAATTAGATCACTCGACCAATCAGGTAGGGTGGGCATTATGGGCCAAATGACAACCTCAATGCTGTATCATTTTACAACTCCATGAAGGCAATGACAGAGAAAACCAAGACAGAGACAAAATATATGATATCAAGAGAGAGAAGGAAACAGGATTAAGACACAGATGTTTCTTCTGTCGAATCCATGAATATATTCAAATGATGTTAATAGTAGAATATTACTGAGAGTATGAAGCAAAACCAGAGTATGTGTTTCCTCAATGATAATGTAAATATGCAGTGGTATATTTTTAAAGGCCAATTATTGAACATCCATGATTCAGAGATAATTCAAATACAGAATCTGACACTAAAAAGTCATGATACCAAATGATTCTTCAAAACAGAAACAAATATAAGATATACAGTTCCCAAAGAAGAAATGCAAGTGGGAAAATGGTGTCAATAGAAACATCTGAAAATGTGTTAAAGTGTAGTTGAAGATATTGAGGCTTGATTATCAATCATAATAATGTAAAAAATCTTTAATCATAGAACTTGTAAAACAAATAAGGAGGCCATTCAATGCAGTCTGCCTGTGCTAAGTCTTTTAAAGAAGTATTCAATTAGTTCCATTTCCCTTGTTTCACAATGCTAACACAATAACAAGCTTCGCAAAAAAAAGGTACGAATTGTATAAGAATGTAAACAGGACTGAAAGTGAAGGTGAACAGTGAACAGAAAACATCCAATGCAGTATGATCCTAAAATTAAATTGTAGAACATGAATATTTTATGTTTTCAGCTGCAATTCTCCACTGTTATTTCTGAAAATGTATTATTACAGTAAAAGCATATCGGTTTATTCACTCATTAATACAGTAATGAGAAAAAAATCAGAGGAATCCATCCCATTAACTCCCTCAACGCTGATTGAGGGTCCAATTAATTATCATCAACACTCACTGGAGAAGATATTCAGCGCACACTCTCCAAATCGGACATCATCCAAGTAGAATAAATAACTCCAACATAAAACGGATAAGCTAGCTAAAAATGCTACTGAAACTATCTAAACCAGCCAGGGATAGATTCCATTTATGCTAGGGTAAGAGAAGACCAAATATATTGATTTATGATGTTATGTGAGAGTTGATGAATCTTGTGAAGGTCTAGTTAAATTGAAAATGCCCTAATACTGTGAACATTTTCACAAGTCAACAGAATAGATCTGGGCCACTGCAAATTTATCAATGTCACATCAGTATAGGTAAAATAATGGGATGGATTATCTTGAGAATCAATAAAGCAAATACAATACTGAACTATTGAGCCAAAACATGGAGCACAAGCTGGAAAAAAGTCAAGGAAAAAAACTGCATCTGTAGTACTGTTCTTGTCACAAACACATAGCAGTGTCTCTAAAACCCTGACAAAGACTCTCAGAAGGGTCAAAAAATAATCCTATATGAGATAAGAGTAATGGACTTTAAATTCTAGAAAAAGATAAGAATCAGTTTTCTGCAGTAGACAGGGGACGGAAGGTACTTTTTGCATTGAAAAGCCAAAATTGGCCAACCGACCTGCATCATTATCAAATCTTCACTCCAAGCACTAGCTGTGGAGCTGCTAAACGTGAGCTGCAGGAGCAAGCTATTTTCACATTACCCTGTCCTTTGTATATCTTTGCTATTTTTGAACAATTACTTGCTATTTCATTGCGCCTGAGAGATTACACTCATATTAACAAATTCAAAAAGGCTAAGGAAATTAAGGGAGCAACACATGAACCAAATATAATTATGAAGTAAGACATTACAAATTCACAATATCATAAATGTGACTCAGTGATGCTGATAGTGTTTATGATTAAGAAGCTTTAGAATTATTCAAATATTGCAGCTTTGCAGTGAGAAGTAGAAATGTGAGGTAGCATGTTTTTCATCTGTAGTTAACATTAAACCTGCAGAATTATTAAATTCATGCTTTATTATTTCACATTATCATGCCAAATTATTGATTATTACTGAAGGAAAGAATCTAGTTACAATTGGGCTGAGTAGAACCCAAGCACAGACTTTCTATCCATCTAAACCAAGCAGGAAGCACACAATGGGATCTGAGCAATGTGGATAATGGCAAAATGTGTGTCAGAATCAGACAAGTACATCAAGGCCAATTTCAATGTCAGGAAAAATCTGCATCACCTTTTCTGTTTTTACAAAAGTTGTGATAAGAATCTTGCTAGGCAGTGGTGCATTGCCAACTGATGGTGATTATTGCACATGAAACGCCTTATTAACAGCTCAACTCACCTCACTTCAATTCAGCCTCCCATCTTACCAAACTTGCCAAACAAGTTCAATGTCAGGAAGACTCTGCAAGAAAATCAGAGTGAGCTCCTAACTGGTTCAGCTTGTGACTTACATGGGAAGACATTTGTGTGGGACACCAACATCTCAGTGCACACACTATTGGTGCTGCCACATGCACTCCATGCCCACAGACAGCTGGATTCAATAGATTCCAGCATTCAAGAACCCTCATAGCACATATCTGATCTACTTGAAGGATACTTGTGCTATAACGTCACTGTTGTCATGTAGGATGATATTATCTAATCATGTATATGCCATTTCCAAATCTGCACTGAATGCCCCTGATTAATGCACATTTCTCTATGGGTAATATCTCTGTATTGTCATTACAATTTTTGACAGCAGCCTGCAATGTATAGAACATGAGCCTGTGACCTTTCCAGTTTTAGTTCCATTAGGTAGTTTATGTGCTTTCTTTTGCATAATTATCTCCACAAGTGGATTGTTCCCATCCCTCTCAACATATTCTAAATGCCATTCTCAACCTCTTTTGCAGAAACTGAAAGGAAATATTTATTAATCCTCTTCACTTTCATGCTCAAGCTCAAAATCCTATCCCTCTGACCCAAGTGACCCCACCCAATCATGAATATCCTTGTTTTTGCCCTTGTTGGCAGACTTCATACTCCCTCTCAGCCTTCATAGCCTCACTTCTATTCAGCTTTTTTTTCCCCAAACATATTCTTCACTATTAAGATACCTAAAATTATGTACTTTTTAAAACTTTATTTTTACTCTCGTCTCTTTATTGGCTCAGTCTTTATTGCATCCAACTCCTCCTATAAAGAACGGATCTAGCTTGGATCTTAATTACTATGTATTTGAACATCCCCAATGCTGCTTCACCGTCAAAACTCTATCCAATTAATCAGTGCTGGGCTGTCATTCATTTTATTGAAGCTAAGTTTATTCCATAACTTTGTCTTCACCATCACCTAGCCCTGGATATTACTTACATTTGTTATTTCTCAAAAAGAGTTCTTCCCACATCTGTTCAATTATTTGGAATAGTTCGATTATCCATAACTAAGATGTACTGCTTCCAACCTGGCAGTACATGCAATGTACTGAGTATCACAACAATACTTAATACACCCCAAGAACCCTTTACCATTGTGACCACAAGCAATTATCTGATTTTAGCCTGTTTAGGATGACCTCCCAAGTGCTATCCATATCCCACAATAAAATGATTGTGATAACTACAAATTAAGAGAGTGTGAGGAAAATCAGAGCACTCATAAACCATTATAAGAGCAATCAGCAGCTTAAGTCACCTTGAGAATCATAGAATCCCTACAGTGTGGAAGCAGGCCATTTGGACTATGAGTCCATAATGATCCTCCAAAGAGCATTCCCCCAAGTCTCAGGGCCATATCCCATTCCTGTAACCCTACATTTCCCATGGCTAATTCACCTAGTTTGCACCTCTGGAGATTATGAGCAATTTAGCATAGCCAATCCACCTAACCGCCATGTCTTTGAATTCTGAGTACTCTGAGGAAACCCACGCAGACACAAGGAGAACGTGTAAACTCCACACAGACGATCACCAAGCCTAGAATTGAACCCAGGTACCTGGCGCCATGAGGCAGCAGTACTTGCCAGTGAGCCACTAGGATGAGGGTGTAACTACCTGTGCAATGAATAACAGTCACAATACTACATGGAAAAGAGAAAAAACAAACCAAATCAAGAATAAAAATCGATCTACAAGCCAAGCCATCAAGAGAACTGGACATGCATGATTAAACTCTTGTGAGTAATGAACAAACCAACTGAATTCCATATGAAATACATACATCTCCTTTACCTAAAGCACTTGCTTTCATTATCACTACTTCCAAATAAAATACCAAGTAATTCATTTTTAAAAATTCATTCACTGATTGAGGGCGTCTCTGGCTAAGCCAGCATTTATTGCCTATCCCTAATTGCCCAGAAGCCAGTTAAGAGTCAACCACATTGCTGTGGGTCTGGAGTCACATTTAGGCCAGAACCAGGTAAGGATGGCAGGTTCCTTTCCTGAAGGACATTAGTGAACCAGATGGGTTTTTCCAACAATTGACAATGGATTCACGGTCATCATTGGTCTCTTAATTCCAGATTTTACTGAGTTCAAATTCCATCATCTGCCATAGCAGGATTCCAACTCCGGTCTCCAGATCATTACCTGGGTCTCTGATTTACAGTCATTGCCTCGCCGTGAAAATATCCTAACAATTATTTGAATTCAGTCAACCCCATTTTCTACCTGTTGGGAAGGCGTGAGTTAATTGCTCAATAATCACAATCCTGGTTGGTGATCAGCTAGAGGAATTGCTTTTCCTCCATCCTTTTTCTTGAAACCTTCTGGCAGAGTCACAAGAGCTGCATTGATTTACAATAGCAGACTGTTTTGTATTGAAATACTCAAAACATCCATCAGATACCAAGACTAATATAACGCTAATTGATAAAATAGCTCATTAGTGCCACTTAGAAGAAAAATATTTTTTCAACGCTGATCTGAAAATTATTAATTTCCTTTAAACGATGAGGTGCATTTATATATGGAAAAAATGGATTACTGTTCGTACTGTATGTCAGAATTGAAAATCTTTTATGGTGCATTTATACTGCAATGACCAGTCTATTTGTGCTATTCACATCATATCTACTTTTCATGACCTGACTTAAACGGACTTAGTCCAACTAGCAGGGAGCATGCTGCAGATATCTACTTATGTGAACAGCTCCCATTGCAATCATTAAAACATAAAAGTTCAGAATGCCCTTGAAATAAGCTGCAGGTTACAATTAAATAGAGGCTTCAAAGATCTAAAAGCACTGCTGAGAACTTTATAAACCAGGTTTGATTCTCAGCACAGTCTTTACTCTTTGCCAGACAGCAACACAGACAAGTTTCTTCCACAGAATCCCTTGCAGCTTTTCCTTGAGAGTTTTATAAAGGCATACGCCTAAAGTTATGGGAAAATCGGCAGAAGGAACACTTCCTTAAGTCTGTTTTTCATGTGTGTACAAATTCAAGATTCAGACCTACAGAAAAAAAAATCAGAGGTTGCTTCAAAATCCTGCCTATATTGCGAGCCCTAATTTATCTTGACCATCTGATCACATTTTCAGCGTGAGTGAGCTCCATTTCCTGCTGAGGGCCTAACTACTATCATTATATTTCTATCTGGGACTCTCAAATGTTGCCTCGTGCTTCCCTGCCTATAGTCGATGTACTTATAGTGTGACATTGAGCACAGGCTCAAATCAAGCAAACCACTGACAAAACCAATATCAAACTGGTTCCTGAAAATCCCTTCAGAGCTAAAAGTTATCTGGAAAACAATAAAAGGTTTTTTTTTAAAGTTTCCATCAAATTCACTGCTGGCAAAATATAGCAATTGTTACAGCTAACTTAATTGCAAATCAAAAACTAAAAAATGCAATCCACTTCTTTCCCATTATGAAATAATGTTTTTGCATTTAAATTTCCAGTGGAACACTTTGTAATCAAATCTTGTTATCAAGTGCTCGGTTTACTATTAACTACCATTGCTAGAAGTTTGATCATGTTATCATTTCAGGTTTTGCGTTTTATGCATGCTCAACTTAGATTTTAATGCAGATATTTTAATTTAAAAATTGTTCTTTGCAGGTTCTAAGACAAGCCCAAAGACCTCTAACTCTTGACACACACTTTGAATAAACATGCATTATAGGTGGATAAGAGTTAAAGCATTTAAATAGTTATATTAAATAAAGCAAATAAAGTTGCTCTGCAACTGGAGTTTTTCCTACATATACTCCTGCATGCAATTTGATTTCATGCATTTCATTAGCACTCAAACTGTGTCACATAATGAATTTTTATTGAATGGATTATCCTTAACACTAACACATGGAGAACCACAAGGTATGAATAATGTAGTGTGATCCCGTTTTATAACTTGCTTTCTTCCTCTTTCACTATGTTTGGAAATGAAAATCAAAATACAAATGGGAACTTTCAAACAAAGAACATAATTTGAAAATTTCTTTCCAGTGTGCAATAATACAGGTGGTTTAATTTTATGAAACTTAAAAAAATATAAAATATTTCGCCTGTTGGCAATAAGTCATGCAGATCAGAATATCAGCAGAAACCTAGGAGAGCTGAGAGCCGCAACTTCTCCCAGGATCATTGTGATCACTCCTGAGGTAGTGTGCATAAATGGACATCGTATGAAATTGATATTTGTGTTTGTTGAATGCTCTTTGTTAAAGACAAACAGGCTTATCTTTACATCATGATGAATACCAAAGAATTATATGGTACCTCGCTTTTAAGAGAGTTCGCCTTTAAAGACTCCATGTGCTGTATGTATAGAAGTTCACAATGCTTCCTGATGGTTAAATTTAAAAATCACACAACATCAGGCTATAGTCCACTTCCTGATGGTTAGTTTACTTTGTGTTTGCAAGCTGTATCCGTGCAAATTAGTTGCTTCAATGTCATGCCTGCTTCATAACTTATAAAGTGCTTTCAGGTTTTAAATGAACAAACACACAGAGTTAATCACTCTTTATTGGGTAATTAATTGTCACATAATCATTAAAATAATATCTGAGTTGCAGCAGAAAGCTTTGCGCTGTTGAGACATATCATGAGCAGTCAGCAAGCAGGTTGATCTTCAGCTCGAATACATGTCTTAAATCATTCTGTTTGACTAATGAGAGGGATTTTATTGAAATACATAACATTCTGACAGGGCTGGGCAGTCTGGATGCAGGAGTGATGTTTCTCCAGGCCAGTGGGTCCAAAATAAAGGGGTGCAGAGGGTGGTCAACCTGTGCACCTGATACAGAAATCCTTTAGAAATTGGAAACACAGGTCTATATAATTAGTCATGTCAGGTTTAAAAGCTGAATAACAAAAAGATCCACAAAAGATGGTTTTCTAAGTCAGAGTCAGATTAAACTTCTGTATTCATGAAGTCAATTTCATGTCATTTCGGCAGAAGTCTTTGGAAGCCGGAGACGATGTCATGAACAGAATTGTTAAACTGGTGATCAAATCCACTTCCATGGAACTTTACAGCAAGGTTTGACAGAGAAAATATAAACTTTTAGTGTTCATGAGCTATTGAAGGATGAACGCAAGCATGAATTAATCATCACAATCCCAAATAAAAACTTGAGAGTTGACAGAATTATTGAACATATAAAAAATAAAAAGTTATGTTGTAGGTGTGGTCTTGCACCTACACCAAGGAAAGCTCAGCTTTCAATCAATTGTGCAAGGCAGGTGGCAGAGAAGACCATGGCAAAGGGAGTGCACTTGAGGAAGGACTGTTATGGCTACGGAGAGCCATGCATCAACACAAGCTGTACTTTCAAACTACAGTAAAGACCATCTGGCATCCCACCAGAGGCATACACATGAAGTGATCAATAAACCGGAGTCTAATGTAGATGATGTAGCAAGTAGCAATGAACACATGTTCCACACTAGCTGTCTCATAGAAAACATCATTGACATAGCATTGTCCAAAATGCTTGCAAAAATTCAAATTAACTGTCTTTCAACAATTACAAAAATCATCAGTTTTCTAAGACTGACATAAAATGAGTACCAATATATGTGACCACTGAATTCAAACAATGGGAAACCATGATGAAGCCGACTAAGTTAAAATTTGTGACAGTTGATCAGTTCTATCTTAAGAATCAAGTGTAGCATAGTACAAGTACAATCTGCCTGATCATAGACAATGCACTGAACACAATTTTAGTCTCCACAATTAGCAAGGGACAGAAATATCTGAAAGCATTCCATGCTTGTGTACAGGACAACAAAAATAGTCGTTTGACAAGCTCAATCTTGCTCAGTTGCAAAATGGCCTATTTTGAAAGGATAAAGGGAATTTTTGAAGTGACCAACAAAACTTCATAACATAACTATCAGTAAAAGAAACTTCAAACTAAAGGTAAATTACAAAGCATATTCCATTAGCCAAGGTCTGAACTTATTTTGTAGAACTGAAACATTCCATGGAAAATGTGCAAAATACTCATTGAATAAGCAGTGGGATACAAATTTAATATGAAGCAAGAGGGAATAGGCCAGGTGGAAAATAATCCTGTCTAACAAGTCAAATAACTGTTCGGGCAAGTTTATGTCAATCTCTTTTCTTCTTCATCTGTGTTTAAACGTGATGGAGTTACATATGAATCTTTGATCATCTGCATCTAATTATTGCAATAGTTATGGTTTATTTGCACTTAGTTCAATCACATCGGGCAATGTATCAACAAAACAAAATGGCAAACAATTTTTAACAAATATATATTCTTCAAAAAACTAAACCAAATATAACTGGAAAGCAGGAAGAATAAAAATAGAAAATAATGAAAAAACACAACAGGACATGTCTGTGGAGAGAGAAGCATGATCATCCAATTCTCATGAAAGTTCATCACCCTAAAATATTAAAACTCAATTCTTCTCCCCACAAATACTGATCTACCTCCTGAGTGCTTCCAGTATTTTCTTTCATGTTCCTTTGATGTTTGGAGCACAGAATGACTTGGATACTGTTTATGCTTTTTCAGAGACTTCTGTATGTTCCAAAAGTGAACATTACTTGTTTCTTTGTATTACATTATTGTTTTTAATTGATTAATTATTAATAATTAACTCTTCGTTAATGAGGTAATGGGTGGGATGAAGTTATACTTCATGATAGTCAAAATGTCTTTCTTGCTCACCCACAGGTCATGTGGGTCAACTTAGGATTTGAATTTTAAATGAGACCTGAACTTTATTAAGTTCAGCTCCTACAAGTTTAACAGGTTAAAGATGCTTAGTCACATCACTGTGACAAATCTTTGAAGAACATGAAGGTTAAGTTGTTCGGCCCTAGAAGGTAACTGCATGGATTGGAGGATGGTATTCAACTTTTGGAAGTAATGTTGGTAGAACAGCACCTTCAAGTCTCCTAATAGTTGCTTGGTTGTACTGCAGAAAAAAATTGCTTTGTAGAAGCTGTTTGTCTTGTGCTGCTCAGGGCAATTCACAAGAAATACCAAATTACAGGGAAAATAACATCATACTGTATGAAATTATTGTCCTGATTAGTTGACAAGTGGATTCTGATGGTAGAGATGTTGCAATGGGTTAATGATGAATGACAGTGAGCTGCTAAGCTTTGTTAAAATTCTAAACAAGGCAGGTTGACTCTGATTGTTCCAGGCATTGCGGAGAGAGAATGGCTATCACTTATTTGATGTACTGAAGCATGCACAGTTTATGTAAAAGAGGACTTAATATATTTGTCTATGTAACCTCAATAATTGCAAGTGTACTATGATGCAAGAGTGACAAACAATCATGAATTGGTTGCCAGCATAAGTTTTCACACATTCAAGTGCATGCAACAAATATTATCCAATTGTGTATCTTATCTGTTATGGACCAGGCCAGATCCTTAAAACATTTCAAGAAGGGAGCCCAGACCTGAAATTTTCTGCTTGTTTTGAGCAGGTGTGAGGTGGATATTCCAGGAGTGATGCAGTTGGTCAAAACCCCTCGGTTTTAAACAAAACAGAATTTATTTGCAGAGTACTGAATGAAACACAAACAAAAGAGAACAGAATCCAGAATAATTTAACCTATCCGAAAACCCAACAGACCATCCGGACTGAATGATGCTGTTTCAAATTCCTGCAACAATCCCCATAAACACCCCTTGGCAAAATCAAACACAGGGTTTTACAGGAGAAAGAGAGAGAGAGAGAGAGAGAGAGACGGCCGAGAGATTCAGCGTAGAACACCCTCTTCTATGTAACTGTTTCTTTGACCAGCAACCTCAAAAAACTGACGGCTTGCTAAAAGTAAGCCAAACCAAACCAGAGTAAGGCTGAGCTGGGAGAACTGGGTACTCCCCTTTCATTGCGCAAGTTTTAAAAATAAACTTAAATGCTTCTTCAAGTAGATAAATGCAGTTAAAATGGAAGCCCTGTCTTTACGATCCCTCTGAAAAAAATCCAAGAACAATATAACCTTGTGAAAGGAGAAGCATGATCACACATCTAATGTTGGACACTGCTGTAAACATTGCAATCTCAAACTGATTGAATGCGGTGACTATCATGCTTGTTGTGAATGGCTATGTTGTTTATATAGATGCACCAATCTTTGGGACGTATAAGCAACATAACCTAGCAACACACCGGCACTGAAATTCATATACCACATGGCTCATTTGTGTGAAAGATGCAGTTTGTTTTTACGTGTCCAGCAACATTCTGTTCATGGTGAGAACCCACACAGGTAGTAGCAGTGTAAAACACCTAGCTACATCTATTGCTAAATATTTGAGATACTTTACCTTTCCATGGTAGTCTGAGGTTGACTGGGCATTTCCCTAAATTAAAATGATGGCCTCAGGCCCTTGATTGATTTTGCATGATATACAGTGAGAAATTATCTGATCACAGTAGCCGTTATCCTACAGGACAACTCTGATGTATCCAATTTCATCCTCAAACCCACACACTGATAAATTGCTTCATTCCTATTTATGAGTTTACCAATAATGCTAATCTTACCGCACATGACTCTATAGGAATTTCAGTATGTATACTGGCCAGTGAATGAAGGTTTGAGGTATGCAATAGACCCTGTCCAGTTTCTCAACTAGGAATCAAGGACATTGCTAGTCTATTCACCAGTCTATCACTCCAGGAAGCCATGAATATTTGTGCTTAAGTTTCAACAAAATAGGTATTTTTCAACAATATTTATTTTCAAGTCTAATATCCCTTCCTGTTTCACATCTACAAATCACAATATAGAGTTCTTTACATTAAGGGCAATTAAAAAACTAATCATACGTGCAAAACAATCTTTTGCATATTTAGTGTCGTAAAATCATTTTTTGAAAAAGTATCAAAAATGACAAAAGGAAAGGGCAGAGGATAGCCACAACTTTTATCCATCCATTACTCTGAAAAGTCTTGTGACCTTGGGGAAGTGAGTGGTGGTGTGCAGAATTAACAGCAACAGCAAGTTCTGCAAGCCATTAACTAATTGCTATTTGTTGTCAGAGTCTGCAGCATATTTAATAATCAAAGCATAAATGCACAGCCCTTGTGTGGGGGATGAAAGAAACAAAAATCAATGGCTTATTTCTCCTAGTATGTATATATTTACAATATAGATGGAGGGAACAGGAGATGTGGGGGCAGGGAGAGGAGAAAAAGGACAGTGGAGAACTACCAACCAATTAAGGTTGATGTCAGTCACAGGGAAAATGTTAGAATCAATTCAAAGGATATGATAACTGGACATTTTAGAAAGAATGGTAAAATTGCACAAAGTCAACATGGATTTATGAAAGGGAAATCATGTTTGAGTACTGCTTTTTGAGGAGATTACTTGCAACATTAATAAAGGAGAACCAGTGAGTCTGTGCATTTGGATTTTCAGAAAGCTTTTGATAAGGTGCAAATAGGAAATTAATAAATAACACTAGAATACATGGAAATGGTGGTGGTGTTTGTGGCTATTACAATATTAGAATGGATTGAGGATAAATTAACAGACAGAAAGGACAAGTTCCATAAGGATAAGTGCTAGGTCCAAAGCTGTTCACAATCTATAGAGATGATTTGAATGTGAGGACTAATAGTAACGTTTTCAAATTTGCTGATGACACCAAGGAAGACATGACACAAGGAGGATGTAGCTTAAAAAACACAAAAAATAGCTTAGGAGAAAGGGCTATGGAATATAATGTGAATAAGTGTAAAGTAATTAATTTGGATAGGAAAAAACAGAAAGGCAGAACATTCATTAAATGGTGAAAAGTTCTGAAATACGAGTACCCTGTATTCTATGCATCCTTGTTCATGAGACACTAATTACTTGCATGTTGGTTCAGCAAGTAATTAGCATGACAAATGGTATGTTGATCTTCATCACAAGGGGAATAAAGAGATTTTGTTGCAGTTGTATACAGAGTTGGTGACTTTTCACCTGGAATACTGTGTCCAGACATCTCCCCTTATCAAAGGATATACTTGCTATAGAAGAAATGCGATCAATTAATTCCTGTTATACAAGAGATCGAGGAGAATGGGTTTGTATTCACGACAGTTTTGAAGTGTAAAGGCTGACTTAATTGAAACTTCCAAAATTCTTAAAGTGTGTGACAGGATGGACATAAATAAGATGCCTCTCTGGCGCGTGAGTCTACAACCAGGGGAACATAATCTCAGTGGTAGAACACTAAAGACTTAGATGAGGAAAAATTTCTTTATTCAGCGTGTAATGGAAGCTCAATCACTGTTCAACGCAGAAACTGATAGAATTTTGTTGATGAATAACATCAAGGGATATAGAGATAACATGGGAGATTAGCACTGGGGTAGATAATTTAGGGTGGCACGGTGGCTCAGTGTTAGCACTGCTGCCTCACAGCACCAGGGTCCCAGGTTCGATTCCAGCCTCGGGCAACTGTCTGCGTGGAGTTTGCACATTCTCCCTATGTCTGCATGGGTTTCCTCCCACAGTCCAAAGATGTGTAGGTTAGGTGAATTGGCCATGCTAAATTGCCCATAGTGCAAGGTGCATTAGTCAGAGGGAAATGGATCTGTGTGGGTTACTCTTCGGAGGGTCAGTGTGACTGTTTGGGCCAAAGGGTCTGTTTCCACACTGCAGGGAATCTAATCTATAATTGCTTGACAGACTAAATGGCCTCCTCCTATTTTTGTATTCTATGTCATTACCATCTTTCTCAGTAATTTTGACAATGAATAGTCTCCAGAATCTGTCCTCCAAGATTCCCTTGTATGTAAGGCTGGCCTTTTGCAAGCACTTTGTATTAACAGTTTATTCTCTCTAACTAAATTCAAGTCAGTATGACCCACGTCTCTGGTAACTGGAAAAAATTGTATCAGTTGTAGCAGAAAGTCAGAACTCAAGCGCTATTGTAATTGGCTAGCAAAAGCAATTTCTTTTAATGTTCCTGCAAATTATCTAGTTTTGGTAGACACGGTCTTTCATTTATTTTTGCTTTTACTTGAAATGGCATTATTTGAATACAGAGGACAAACTTAATCTGGTCTGCAATGGGATTCTAGACTTCCAGCAGCAAGTATAAACAGGTTTGTAATGGATCAATGCATTTTGCATCTTCAGTTTGTTCTGAAGGACTGAAGCCAACTTATGGTTGTGCATCTTCATACCCGAACTGCATAGAACTAAATAAAGGATACCTTAAAATTATGATGGATCATCATTGTAGAAATTAGGTTAAAGTATGTTTCAAATGGTTGTAGAAAGAACAAAAGTGGGATATCATATTTAAAACTCTGGAACTACTATTACATTACAATGGCACAGTCTCTACCATTTTGAATCTCTTCCCTTTACCTGACTTGGTATTGTGGAAATGTTGGTGTGTCAATGTCCCAATTGACACTAAAACAAAAGTGTTTCATACCCATCTCAGGTGAATTCCATTTCAGCCAATGAGACACCTAGGCTTATTGTACAGCAATAAACCTATTGTACAGCAATAACAATTACTTCCTCATTCTAAGATTGTAATGGATCTACTTTAAAAAAAAATGTACACTGACTCTCAACTTATGTTTTGACAGACTGATATCAGCTAGATAGAGTCATAGAGATGTACAGCATGGAAACAGACCCTTCGGTCCAACCCGTCCATGCCGACCAGATATCCCAACCCAATCTAGTCCCATCTGCCAGCACCTGGCCCATATCCCTCCAAACCCTTCCTATTCATATACCTATCCAAAAACCTTTTAAATGTTGCAATTGTACCAGCCTCCACCACTTCCTCTGGCAGCTCATTCCATACACGCACCACCCTCTGCGTGAAAAAGTTGCCCCTTAGGTCAGTTTTATATCTTTCCCCTCTCACCCTAAACCTCTGCCCTCTAGTTCTGGACTCCCCGACCCCAGGGAAAAGACTTGGGGATCCATTACAACCTTAGAATGAGGAAGCAATTGTTTATTGATGTGTTGAACTGTCGCATTCTGTCGCAATTGTGTTTATCCAGACAGTGCTGTCAAGTTAAACAAAGTCACAGTGTACAATGATGAAACATCTGTGTTTGAAGTGTGTTAACAGACCTTGAAAATTAACGAGAATGGATTGCTTCAGATTAGACATGAACTAATTTGATAGAATATTACCACAGTTTAGTCAAGCTGAATTTGGAAGGTAGGGACCTGCTCAAAGGATTCCCAACTGGTAGAAATGGACTGAAGAAAGTTTAAATAAGACTGACTGAAGTGGTTTCTTAAACAAAGAAGTCATATAAAATTGGATTTCTTTTGGCCAGACTAAATAAGAGTCACAGTATAAATCACCAACAGTATAATACTTTGTCTGTGCCTGGAAATAAAGCATTAAACAAATTGTTAAAGAAATGTTCCTGTTACAATCACAGAGAGTAAGTGACCTGGCCAGTCACTACAGAATGAAAATCTATGTCAAGTTCGTCTTACAGCATCTGGCTATGAATACTGAAACCAAAAGGAGAGATATTAACTCACGCGATTGCTGAAGTCCAAAAAGTTATTGTCCTTTGAAGTTCAGGCTCAGGCAGATTCAGCTAGTATAAAGTAAGAATTGCAGAATTCCTTTCCAAGTTCATAAACTTTAAAAGTAACTAAAGAAAGTGCTGGAAAAACTCAGCAGGTCTGACAGCACCTGTGGGGAGAGAAACAGGGGTCATGTTTCAAAATCAAAATGACTTCTTCAGAACGTTAACTCCAATTTTCTCTCCTCAGACTCTCCCAGACCTGCTGAGCTTTTCTGGAACTTTTTTTCTTCTACATCTCCAGCAGACACAGTACTTGGTTTTATTTTAGAGCTTTAAAGTTCCTTTTCAAAGACACAATAACATGAATGACATCCAAAGTCTTGGCCTATCTTTCAGGCAATGACAGGAATATGCCATTGACACAGGCTTCCAGGAGTTTTACTTCATGCAAGCATGCTGGGGTCAGGATGTGATGTTATAAGGTCATAACTCTTTTACTGAGGTAACTTCCAGATTATTGCTCGCTATAGATTTTCCTTTATAGCTACTTTCTACCACGTTGACTAACGACCATTCCATTTCCCATATTGTTTTTGGTCCCACTCCTGACCAGCAGCAAACTAAAACAATCTGGGAAAGAGTGGCCTATTCATTGTGGGGTTTCTGGGTTCTCTGGGAGAGAGGCCGAGCAATTCCAATATGAAAGTAAACCCTGCTGGGTATGGAAGTCAGCCGGATGGAAGACCTGGTTTAGTCCACCAGCATTGTATCAATGTTTATTGGAAACAACAAAAACTCCTCCAGTGCTCACTCCTCAGACCCATTCCCTTGAGCACTAATCATGCCAATGCCTGCTTCCTCATACCTTCTCAGCCAATTTACACCCTTCCGCCCAACCCCATACCCCTCATTACATCCATGACAACCCATGACATTCTACCCATCCTCTGCGGTCCTAATGCCTTCTACACCTCCGAGATATTGAACGTTTGAATACAGCTGCAATCCAATAGCAAATACCCTCAGGCATATGCTAATGGACAGCATGAACTAGCAATCAACATTTTGTCAAACACTCCTGACATTTAAAAAAAATATTTAAAGGGCAAGATGTTCAAATACTTTGACACTTTGGACAGCTGCTTGACAGGTTCTCTTAACAGGAAGGAAGTACTTTTCTAAAACCAAGCTGTTCTGACATGTTATGACACACTTTCATTGCAGGTAGGACTTGAACCCAGACCTTCTGGCTCAAAGGTACCTCTTACACCAGAATAATCCTTCCTTTTGACAGGTGAGTTGACAGTTCCAATGAGTTTGACTATAATGAATTTAAGTTATTACGTTATGCCTACTTTTAACAATCCAGAAGGAATCAATCTCTCCCAAAGAACACCCGATATCCACTAAAGGGCATTAACCTCTTCATATGTATACTAGGACTAGATGCATTAAGATACCTTAACTCAAGATAGGTTTACAAAAGGCTACCCTGGCTATCCACAGATTGACAAAGTTTAGGCCTACTCTTAGTAAATTTCTCCTTACCATATCTAATCTGCACATTTAGTGTTTTACGCATCTTGGCTGCCAAAAAGGATTGGGGTCACTGATGATTTGAAGGCCAGCTTCCTCTGTACAATGTGTTTGCACAAAACATACTTACTGTGGGGCTTGCGTTTTTCTGGATAGTTATGCTATTTTTGTACATGATGGAGAAAAAATCTGGGCCTTAACTTTCCATGCTTCTGTCTTCTCACAGACCTTCGCTTTTGTTTTTCCCTAATCCTCCCATTCTCTGCCTTTGTACTGACTTAAAATCTGTTGCATCTCTGATTTTATCCAGTTCTGACGATAAGTCAACAAACTAAAGCATTAACTGTTTCACTCCTGTGTTTCCAGCATTTCCATCCATTCCTTCAATCTTCATTCACAACTAGATATTAGCTGCTCTATTGTTCCAGGGAAATAGGCATGAACTATTATATTTCTGTTTATTCTATGCAGGAGTTTGTTGAATTACTCAGGGACCAATTGTCTTAAACTGCACTGAGATGAAGTTCATTAAATTGTCCACTCTGATTGTGCACAATCCAGCTAACACAGTAGGTTTAGTGAATTGCATTTTTCAAATTTTCAGAAGTGCCTGAGGCTGTGTACAAGAAAACAAATGAGTATGGCAGCCCCTGAAGAACTCACCAATCGGGAGATGCTACCAACTATCAAAGCACTTTTTCTGACAATCCACTCAGCAAAAAAAAGTCATTGCCAATTCAGAAATAGAGAGAAAAAGTTCAGCATATTGACATACTTTATTGTAAACTCCGAAGGTGCAAAGATGACAGGTTAATACATTTCAAACTGCATTTATGCATGTGGTTATTTTACACACAATTGGTCATGCTGTCAACAGTTTGAGCTTAGTGAATACTAGATGATAATGATATGCAGTAATTTCACAATATCTAAGAATCAATTAATGCACAGTAATCCACTGAATTTCATTGCGAATGTTAGATTACTGTGCTGTGTATTTAAATGTTTATTTTTCGAATGCTAGCAACTAACCGGTCTAAAAATTCCCTCCTTAAATTAGTACTGGTTTAATTTCTTGACTGAAATGCAAAAAGGAAAATGGGCTTATCATCTCAACTCTCATCCAAAGATGTTGCGTGAGATTCAACGTGCAGTCATCACGCTGTTGGGAGGTTTGTCTATTAGAAAGTCAGGATCCTTAGTCTGTGCTTATTGTCGGACAGAAAGAAGCTCAAGGTGCTCTACGTAAATTTACATATTGGACAAATGCCAGGGATCTAAAGTTGATGAGCAAAGAAGGAATGAGATTCAAAATACAATTAAGGCATTCTATCAGCACAGGGAGCGGCACTGGAGAACTGGAGGATATTCAATTTTGAAAAGGTGCAAAATAAACCAGGCAATTTTAAATAGTGGAACTGCTTTTGGGCAGAGATGCTGATTTGGGAATAAGATCCATTTGGGTGATGAGACAAGAGATTGATTGAGTGACAATTTACATTCTAATTCTCTTGAATGAGGTGCAATATTTGCTGTTGTTGTGTAGAGGTATTAACTCTCCAGATTGCTCAGCATTTCCTCAAATATAGCAGACACCTCTCTAGTGCTGTTGCTAACAGCCAGATTGATTTTGACGCATTGAATTCCTCCTACATTCCCAATTCACTCCACTTTCCTCTTTCCCAGCTTAAAAATGTGTTGCTGGATAAGCGCAGCAAGTCAGGCAGCATCAAAGGAACAGGAGAATCGACGTTTCGGGCATAAGCCCTTCTATTCTGAAGAAGGGCTTATGCCGGAAAAGGCGATTCTCCTGTTCTTATGATGCTGCCTGGCCTGCTGCGCTTTTCCAGCAACACATTTTTAAGCTCTGATCTCCGGCATCTGCAGTCCTCACTTTCTCCTTTCCTCTTTCCCAGCCTATTTCTTCTCTCCTGATGTTGCATCGTCAGATGCTGTGCAGAGAAGCAACTGCCTGGATCACATCACCTTTTGGCATACATTTCAGACTTATTAGAAATGGGACCAACTGGTTGTGTTGATGGCAGTGGGGAAGTGGAGAGTGATGGGAATTAAGTTGGCAGTGTAAGCGAAAGACTGACAGAGAAGGAAAGGGTACCTGATAGGGTCAAGAGACATGCGGAAGTGTGCAAGGTATTATAACTTGGGCAATCGAAGCTCAGGCAATGGCAGGAGGAAGGGTGGAGAGACAGAAGAATGGGAGGGTGTAATGCAGTGAATGCATAGCCTCAAGAACACTACACAATAAAAGGCTGTAGATCCTACGGCTGCAAAATCAAAGACTGTCTCCACTGGCATGCAAATTGGGAACTTTGGATTCTCTTTGGAAGAAACCACATGAAAGGTTTTTGAACTGGGACCAATTCATTTATTGGTTGCTTCACTTTATACATATCAGATCACTTAAAATGGGGGCGAAACATCTGAAAAGGAGAAACTGCAAGTGTTAGACAACTGGGGGAAAAGAATAGGATACTGGTTGACACAAATCACAGCAGCACTCTGTGAAAATAGGATGGCTACATACAGTGTATTTTGTCCTTTTTTTATTGACGAGAAGTTCTAAGACAATGGTGTGAGCAGTTTATTGAATTCGATAAAGTAAACAGCCTGTGTGGCCTTGGATTTTTTTAAAAGTTGGAAAAATAGGAGTAGCCTGAATGTGTGGGGTCAAGCTCTCCCAGAGCCGGGGAAGGGGGGGGGGGTCACGTTTTAGTAGCAGTTGCTGGGGTCTTGAAGCTGCGGCACATCTCTTCCTGTGACTCTCCCTCTCATACACAGACACACACACACACAGACAAACACACACACACACAGAGTTTTCTCTCGAGGTTTTTCCACTTGGGCTGCAGGAATTGCATAGGAGGCAATCTATTTTACTGAATTTGTCTTTGCCAAGGGTGTGTTTATTGGATGTCACTAGCTTGGAACAGTTAATTAGTGTAGTTAATACATCGATTACTTTATTAACCATTGCAATAGATTTATAGTTAAGCCAATTCTTTTTATTTTGTCTGTGTTTTTACTGTAGTATAAAAATAATTACAATAATACTTAGAATTGGAATCCCATCTCCAGGAACCGCGTGAACTCTCTGCTCCCATGGACCCATCTCCAGTAATCGCATGGACTCTCTGTTCCCATGGACCCATCTCCGAGAATCTCGTGAACTCTCCGCTCCCATTGACCCATCTCCGGGACTCGCATGAACTCTCCGCTCCCATGGACCCATCTCCGAGACTCTCGTGAACCCTCTGCTCCCATGGACCCATCTCTGGGACTCGCAGGAACTCTCCGCTCCCATGGACCCATTTTCTGGACTCGCATGGACTCTCTGTTCCCATGGACCCAGTCTCCGGAACTCGCGGGATCTCTCTGCTCCCATGGACCCATCTCTGGGACTCGCGTGAACTCTCCGCTCCCATGGACCCATCTCCAGGACTCGCGTGAACTCTCCGCTCCCATGGACCCATCTCCAGGACTCGCGGGAACTCTCTGCTCCCATTGACCCATCTCTGGGACTCGCATGAACTCCCTGCTCCCATGGACCCATCTCCGAGACTCGCATGAACTCCCCGCTCCCATTGACCCATCTCCGGGACTCGCGTGAACTCTCTGCTCCCATTGACCCATCTCCGGGACTCGCATGAACTCTCCGCTCCCATGGAACCATCTCCGGGACTCGCATGAACTCTCTGCTCCCATTGACCCATCTCCGGGACTCGCATGAACTCTCCACTCCCATGGAACCATCTCCGGGACTCGCATGAACTCTCTGCTCCCATTGACCCATCTCCGGGACTCGCATGAACTCTCCACTCCCATGGAACCATATCCGGGACTCGCATGAACTCTCTGTTCCCATTGACCCATCTCTGGGACTCGCATGAACTCTCCGCTCCCATGGACCCATCTCTGGGACTCGCATGAACTCTCCGTTCCCATTGACCCATCTCCGGGACTCGCGGAAACTCTCTGCTCCCATGGACCCATCTCCAGGACTCGCAGAAACTCTCCGCTCCCATGGACCCATCTTCTGGACTCGCATGAACTCTCCGCTCCTATGGACCCATCTTCTGGACTCGCATGAACTCTCCGCTCCAATGGACCCATCTCCGAGACTCGCATGAACTCTCCGCTCCAATGGACCCATCTCCGAGACTCGCATGAACTCTCCGCTCCCATTGACCCATCTCCGGGACTCGCGTGAACTCTCCGCTCCCATTGACCCATCTCCTGGACTCGCGGGAACTCTCCGCTCCCATGGACCCATCTCCGAGACTCGCATGAACTCTCCGCTCCCATTGACCCATCTCCGGGACTCGCATGAACTCTCCGCTCCCATGGACCCATCTCCAGGACTCGTGTGAACTCTCCGCTCTCATTGACCCATCTCCTGGACTCGCGTGAACTCTCCGCTCCCATGGACTCATCTTTAGGACTTGCTGAACTCTCCGCTCCCATGGACCCATTTCCAGGATTCGCATGAAATCTCCACTCCCATGGACCCATCTCCGAGACTCTCATGAACTCTCCACTCCCATGGACCCACCTCCTGGATTCGCATGAACTCTCTGCTCCCATGGACCCATCTCAAGGACTCATGTGAACTCTTCGCTCCCATGGACCCATCTCCTGGATTCGCATGAACACTCCACTCCCATTGACCCATCTTCAGGACTCGCATGAACTCTCCGTTCCCATGGACCCATCTCCAGGATTCGTGTGAACTCTCCGCTCCCAATGACCCATCTCCTGGACTCGCGTGAACCCTCCGCTCCCATTGACCCATCTCCGGGACTCGCGTGAACTCTCCGCTCCCATGGACTCATCTTTTGGACTTGTTGAACTCTCTGCTCCCATGGACTCATCTCCGGGACTCGCGTGGATTCTCCGCTCCCAATGACCCATCTCCAGGATGTGCATGGACTCTCCATTCCTATGGACCCATCTCCGGGACTCATTAAACTCTCCATTCCCATGCTGGCCTGACCTGAGACTCGCCTCTGAAGAAGGGCTTATGCCCGAAACGTCGATTCTCCTGCTCCTTGGATGCTGCCTGAACTGCTGCACTTTTCCAGCAACACATTTTTCAGCTCACCTCTGTGACCTGCCTGGTCTCTCCACTACACAGACCACCTCTGGCCTCTCCTGGGGTCACCGTTCCCACAGACTTGCCATTGCACCTCTCCTGGGCTCTCTGTTCCCACAGACTCACCATCGGGCCTCTTCTGGGCTCTTTGTTCCCACAGACCCGCCATTGGGCCTCTCCTGGGCTCACTGTTCCCACAGACCCGCCATTGTGCCTCTTCTGGGCTCACCGTTCCCACAAACCTGCCATTGCGCCTCTCCTGGGTTCTTTGTTCCCACAAACCTGCCATTGCATCTCTCCTGGGTTCTTTGTTCCCACAGATCTGCCATTGCGCCTCTCCTGGGCTCACCGTTCCCACAGACCCGCCATTGCACCTCTCCTGGGCTCTTTGTTCCCACAGACCCGCCATTGGGCCTCTCCTGGGCTCACCATTCCCACAGACCCGCCATTGCACCTCTCCTGGGCTCACTGTTCCCACAGACCCGGCATTGGGCCTCTCCTGGGCTCACCTTTCCCAGACCTGCCACTGGGCCTCTCCTGGGCTCTTTGTTCCCACAGACCCGACACAGGGCCTCTCCTGGCCTCACCATTCCCACAGACCCGCCATTGGGCCTCTCCTGGGCTCACCGTTCCCAAAGAATCACCTCTGGGCTTCTCCTCGGCTCACCATTCCCACAGACCCGCCTTTGGGTCTCACCTGGACCCTTGTTTCCCACTGACATGCCTTCAGGCCTCACCGCTGCATGTCTGGAGACCATCTCCAGGCCTCACCATGACCTCCAGTCTCCTCCATTCCTCTCCAGTAAGTTCAAGTTGGGACTTTGAAAAAAAAAGAGGGAAAGGAAAGGAAAAAGAACGGGCGGAGCTGTGGAGCTTAACATTGAGTAGTTTGATCAATCGAATTGCATCCAGACTGCAATGCTTGGCACTCTTGCCTTTACACTAAGAAAAAGCGAGGGTTAAGGCTATCTTCTTAATAGATTTGGGGGGAGGCGGGGTTGGT
The DNA here is from genome assembly GCF_004010195.1 of Chiloscyllium plagiosum. Taxonomy (NCBI): domain Eukaryota; kingdom Metazoa; phylum Chordata; class Chondrichthyes; order Orectolobiformes; family Hemiscylliidae; genus Chiloscyllium; species Chiloscyllium plagiosum. Next base: position 24,392,478 of record NC_057721.1, on the reverse strand, counting down.
CTGGTCCATCACAACAGAAACTCGTATACCGCATTACTCAATTGTGAGATAGACAGAATTGCTTTTTGATCTGAATGACAGCATCCGGTTCATAATGCATATGACTTATATTGCTACTTCACATTACCGCGATTAAACAGTGAGCTTCAGGTGTTGCTTAAATATTTGCGACACATTATCCTTCCATGGTTTTCTGTGGTAGACTGGGTAATTTTTCAGGAGGAGAAAGTGAGGTCTGCAGATGCTGGAGATCAGAGCTGAAAATGTGTTGCTGGAAAAGCGCAGCAGGTCAGGCAGCATCCAGGGAACAGGAGAATCGACGTTTCGGGCATAAGCCCTTCTTCAGGATCCTAAGTGGAGACCTTCGGCCTGGTTATGTGTTAACACAATATACAGCAAGAAATGATCTGATCAGGGTAGCCATTATCTTGTAGAATGGTTTTGATGTGCCCTATTTCAGCCTTAAACTTGCAAAATGAGAAAATATTGAGGAGATTGCCAGTAAAGCCAAACCTAGAGCACATGGAACCAAAAAAAATTCAAATGCATATACTGCACTGTGAAGGTAGGCTTGCAGTAGTCTAAAATGGACAACCCTCTGAACTAACAGATCAATTAAAGGAAACTTATTTAAATGTTCCATTTCAATGGAGAACAAGTGTAAGATAGAATGCTTCAAGGAAATTCGTTATTTAATCTATTCCCTAGCACCCTCATACATTCATCCCATTTAGATTTAGCATTGGTATTTTTACGACCTAGTTGTGGATGTATCCAAACAACTATTCTCCTAAACTAACCAGAAACTTATACCTTAGCTGAGCCGTACACTAGGATAGCTTAGGTCCCTACGAACACAACTGTCTTACCAACTTTCAACAATGTCCACAATTTTCCTTCCTGATTGTTTTCCTGCTGTTTGGGGATCTATAAATATTCCTTTAATATCTTAACAGGTCACTCCTTCTGTCTTAAATCAAACAGATCAGAATCTGCCTCAAATTCACCTTGAAGAAAACTCCCCTTTACACGACTAATATCCTTTGTAAAAAAGATCATTGTTTCTCCCTTGTGTTTTTCTCTCACTTACCTTGAAAATGTTATAGCCAAGAATAATCTCACTGCAGCTATCCCCAGATTTTAATCAAGATTACAGAATGATTTTCTTCCATTCTAATTAGTATATCTATAATCTTGATTTCATTTCTTAAACTTTGAAGATTGCAATTGTGATTGATTCACACATACAACGGCTTTGCTTGCTTTAATATCTTTTCTTATAATTGCCCTCATGATTCTTGGCATAATCTCTTTCCCAACAGCATGTTTTTCCACTCACCCTTCATACCTCATTGTTTAGACAGATTTTCCTCCTTCCTATACTTATTTTCATGCAAACAATACAACAATATTTTAATTCTGCTCCATAAATCTAATAAACCTCTCAACAACAACATCTGTAAAGTTTTTCAAGAATTTTTCCCACTATTGAGTGGTGGAAGAACTTCCAGCTACCAATATGTCTGATCTGTTCATTCCTAACTCATCCAGTCATTGGTAACAATGCTGAGATTATTACCCTTGAATGCCTGCACCTTTATTTATGTTGATTGATTAAGAAATGGTTGAATGATACACTGATGTCACACACTTCTCCTCTGTTTGTTAGGCAAGAATGAACAAGGTAAAACAGTTCCTCTTATGTGTAAAGTAATGATAATTTTCAAAATTAGTGACGGCAGATGTAAAAACGTGCAAGAATCATTATTGTTAAAATGTTTAAGTTCTAATTCTTATAAACAAATAAGCCTTGTCCCAAATATAAGTCCATCATTAAACAGCAACATTGCAAAATAACCCTCAAATTTCCTCAGCCTGTGAACTTCAATTGTTACATCCTCAGCAATATCTTTACTGCTCATCTGAACAGAGTTAAATGACTCTCATTTTATACCATTAGTTCCTATAAACTCTCCTACCTTTCATCACTTATCCTGTTGACATTGCTCAATGATTTTTCATCCATGCTCTCTCCATCACAGGTGCTTTCCAAATTCCAGTTTTGTTAAATATTCAAGTTTTAGGCTCTTTTAACTGTGATTTCTTAACCCAAACAGTTGAGTAGTCCAACTGAAATCTTAGATTAGAGTGGTGCTAGAAATGTACAGCTAGTCAGGCAGCATCTGAGGAGCAGGAAAATTGATGTTTCAGGCAGGAGGCCTTTATCAGGCTCTAATCTCCAGCATCTGCAGTCCTCACTTTCGCCCAGCTGAAAGCTTAGTCTCACCTGTCTTTTTAATTACATCACACTGTATACCCTAATACAGTAAAGTAAATTGTATGTCCAAAGCAGTGAGCATTACTCTCTCAACTGTCTTTAGTGATGTGATATCTGGGATTTGGGAATTTTTAATAAATGACCATTGTTTCTAACCCTGATGTGCTCTGGCCTCACAGTTTGACATGCTAACTGTCTTGCGCATTCAATGTCCATGTATCCTTGGTGAAACATGGTCACAATAGCTTGGCATACTGCTTTAAAAATTACTTTGTTTGCCTTGGAAAATGACTTGCTGTGATAGCCCAGGTTCATCTCTGTCCTGCCAAAATTACGGAATGTTCTCAGTAATGTCCTTGGTATGATTAGGCCACCCTTAGCTAACAGTCTTTTGCAACTTTTCTTGTTTCTCATCTTTGTCATTTGCTGGTTGTCACTGTTCATCCAAAGTGCAACAGACCTATCTTGAAAACATCTTCAATCTTGTCATCTAGAGCATCAATGTGGAGATCAATAGGAACATGTTTTGGCCTCTCAATGCATCAGTTGTAATCAAACTGGTTTTCTGCTTCCATCTGATGTCAAGTCATAGCCTTACACATTGACAAGTTGGTCTATAAACATGGAGGTGCACTCATTTTTACAGCAGATCATTTCTAGTTGCGCATGATCTGTTTCGATGGAGAATTCCTAAGTAGATGTGATACCACATTATGCCAAGCACTGCAGCTCATATCTCACACATAATATTGGACTAACTGACTTGTGCAGATGACATGGCTATTGAATCAACAGCAATGGGTTTGACGTATTGCAAATGTCTGGTGTCTAGTTCTTTTTGCTATGCATCTTCTTCCAAAATGGGGTTGTGGATTTGCTGGAGTTGGAGCATTTCCACAGGCACAATCTTGCTGCCAGAACTTGCTTGAGACAATTAAATGCATTAGTGATCATCTTGCTGGACAGAGGGGATGTCCTTCTTGAGCAAATCTCTTTTACTGTAAAATTGAAAATATGTGGTGGGATGAAGTTAAAAAATTCCAGATAATGTCGGAGATCCTTCTTATCCTGTGCAGCAAGCACTCATTCAACATCTTCATTCTTGCATTGATTGGGAAGAGTAAGCAAATAGGAAAATAAGGTCAATAAGACCTTGTCAATCCATGTCGCTGCACTGCCATCAGTAGGTTAAGGTTGCAGGCATGCTCTGCCTTTGTCTGACCCAGTGATCTGAAAGCTAGTGCTTCCAAATAAACCTGTTGGACTATAACCTGGTTATAGTTAAAAGTTGTGTGACTTTTAACTTTGTCCACCCCAGTCACACACCGACACCTCCACATCATTGCTCCAATATAGTAAGCTGTGCAAACAAATACAGGTATATGTTCAACAATCCTGTCAGTGTACTGCTGGAATAAGTCTTGGTATACTAATAACCCAAATAGCAACAGTCAAAAATAGTCCCAACCAAAATGTCGTGAACTCTAAGAATTTGTCTTCTACAGATGAACCCATAGTCATGTTTCACATTGGGTTTCACAAAGAACTTGGTTTCAGGATTAAATTCTTCCAGTATCATTATTTTATATGGCCGCATTTATAAGTGAGAAGGTAAAGTACCTTTGATCTAGGGACAGTCTTATGGTGCTAAGTTTCTTTAAGATATATTTGCGATAGTCAACCTATTAAATGTTATAATTTAGCTCCATCACATTGATCAAAGTGTGCCCTAAATGTGCACACTGCACTTTCTATGAGAACTGATGAATGAAATTGCATCATTCTTGAGATGCAATGTCACATGACCATTAAAATCACTAATTATGTCAAATTGGCCTATATAGCTGTTGAGATCATTAGTTGATTCCAGTGTGTCACACTTGGTCAGTTCTCCCGCAGAGGGTGTGGCTTGAACCTCATGAATGGTTACTTTACTGAGATTGAGCATACTGTTAGTTTTGTCACTGCTGGACCATTGGTATCTACCAGATTGATGATTTCAGGAATCCAAGCTGCATATTCACAGTGCATTGTGAATGTGCCACAGCACTGTATTTTCAATCCATGAAATGATGTGAGATGGCCTCTCATAGGTTGCACTTTGGAGCACCAGTGATGGGGTACACGTCTTTTAGGATGTATATCTTGGTAGTATCTTGGCATTAGCTCCTGTATTGATTGTGGCATTCCGGTCGGGTTGACCTGCCATTTGGGGACTTATGATGTGGATGGTCAACAAAGCTTCTGATCAGCATGCAGTGTGAGGTCGAAGTTATGAAAAGCTTGGTCACCTTCTGATTTTTGTGTTTCATTTTATTGACTCACATCAGAATATTTCTGTTTGTGCACATTATTAAGTCTTAAAACCAGTGGGATCTGTTGCACCATCTTGTACATTTTTCTGGCATATGGTTTGGCTGTTGAAACCAAATTTCCTGCACATGTGCCCAATGTCCTTTGGTACCTTATGCTCTGTAGGTGTGAAGATATACTGAATAACTTTTGCCTAACTGCTAACAACTGCATGTATGACAGATCTTACTGGTTTGGTGCACTTTGCTGACCATAGCAATAGCGTTGTCTGCACCGAAAGCAAGTAACTGATTTCATCTTGCCACTACACCTTCAGGTTGTCGTCCATTTTTCAGCAAGGCACCAGTCCTGCCCAAAAGATATTTTCTGAAGGCTTTAGTTTTTGCCAAGGTGATTACTAATTAAAGTAGCCTCTTCAGAAGCTCTTTGGGGAAATCCCATATACCCTCTGCATAGCCATTTTACTACAACATGATTAAATATACACTTGGGGTTTTTAGCTGGATGACATTCTGAACGCTATTCTATGCCTTAAGATTGTCTTCAAGTTCTTTTGTTTCTTTCTGGAACATTCATTTGCATCATCCTTAGAAAGGCCAGATTTCATTCTTCTATGTAGCTTCTCTTTGCAGGTAAGATTTTGGGATAATCTGTAAACTGAAGCTGCAAATATTGCTGAAATATCTGGAATTCAATGAAGATGTCAATCACATCTAACCCATACTTAAATGTTTGATTTCTATTTCTTGTTGAAGGTGTTTTCTTTAATTGAAATAAAGTAAATGATTTGATGGTTCCTTTCTCTGACTTAGGTCACTGTTCTACCCTGTTATCTTTCCTTCTTTTGCTTTTATGTTATGTCATTTTCAGTATTGTAGTCCCTTTGAGTGTTGATGCCTTTGGGCATTTTGGAAAAAAAATCAGGGCAGGACTTATACACTTAATGGTAAGGTCCTGGGGAGTGTTGCTGAACAAAGAGACCTTGGACTGCAGGTTCTTAGATAGGGTACTGAAGAAGGTATTTGGTACACTTTCCTTTATTGATCAGAGTATTGCTGATGGGAGTTGGGAGGTCATGTTGTGGCTGTACAGGACATTGGTAAGGCCACTTTTGGAATATTGCAATTCTGGTCTTCCTATCAGAAGGATGTTTGAAACTTAAAAGGGTTCAGAAAAGATTTACAAGGGTGCTGCCAGGGTTGGAGGATTTGAGCTAAAATAGAGGCTGAATAGGCTGAGGCTGTTTCCCCTGGAGTTTTGGTGGCTGAGGGATGACCTTATACAGGTTTATAAAATCATGAAGGGCATGGAGAGGTGAATAGACAAGGTCTTTTCCCTGGAATGGGGGGAGTCCAGATTAGAGGACATACTTTTAGGGTGAGAAGGGAAAGACATAAAAGGGACCTAAGGGGAAGCCTTTTTCACACACAGGGGGGTACATGTATGGAATGAGCTGCCAGAGGAAGTGGAGGAGGCTGGTACAATTACAGCACTTAAAAACCATCTGGATGGGTACATGAATAGGAAGGGTGTAGAGGAATATGAGCCAAGTGCTGCCAAATGCGACTAGATTAGATTAGGAGATACGGTCAGCATGAATGCTTTGGACTGAAGTGTCTGTTACCATGCTGTACATGTCTATGACTCTATGACTGTCTTCAATAATAAAGGCATGCAGAAGCAGTTCTCAGCCAGACAGAGTTCACATTAAATATGGAGTGAAGATGTCACAGGCTTTGGCATGGAAGTGAGGACACAAAGTAGCAGAACCAACTGAACCCTGCTCAAAGGTAAAGTCAATTTTGCAATGGGAATGAGGTGGGGGGAGTGGTAGTGGACTTACAGGGACGCTGTTTAAACTGAACGTGTCTTTGGTTACTGATTTTTGTTTTACGCCTAAAAATGGCTTTTTTTGATTGTCATATATCACTTTTAAAGGGGGAAGGAGGCCAAAATTTCACCTTTTAAAAAAAAAGTTATAAAGTTTACACATTTTAATCTTCAGATCTGTTTCTCCCAAAGCTTTGTCGCTGTTACTTTTCTGTATGTGTTGAAGTCCATGGCTGTCTCCTATCTCCCCTTCAGTGGCATTTCCACAGGTCTGCAAACAAGATCTTAAGAGCTTTTTTACAAGCAGCTATTGCAACGTAGTACCACAAAGCCACCATAATGCAACATCTGAACGTCTGCTATTTATAAACAGCCACCGTAGTTCATTCTGACTTATTTTGCCCTCATAATCTGTCGCAGTGATGGGATTTTTTCCAACTTCACATTTGTACCTAATGAGAATTATGTCATCTTCCTTGACAAGAACTAGACGTAATACTAAAAGCTTCAATGGACTTTTACTATGGCTCCCAGTTACAGACATTATAATCACAGGCTGTGCTGTTCCTGGGTAGTACTGTACTTGTACGAGCTGTTCTATGCTTCTCTCAGCATGCCATGCTACATGTGGCCCTAGCATGATGAAGCCTTGTAATCGCTATAAAACCAGGTCATATGCTGGGGGAATGATATTATGAACATGTTAAAGGTATATTGCAGATGAGCTGAGAGACACATTTTCTCAGCATCTGAAATAAAGGTTATTAAATTAGATAGGTATCCTCTTGAAATACAGAATGCAGCTGGAAAAAATAATTGCCTAAGTAATCACTTTAGGAAGTTTAGGTAGAAAACTCTGACAGAATGAAAAAAATATTTATTGCTACATTGCTCGAGTAGATTTATTTGCTGCAAAGACTGACTTTCCATAATGTTGATAATTTACGTAGAATCCCTACAGAATGGAAGCAGGACATTCAGCCTATTGAGCACTCACCAATACTCCTAACAGCATCCCACCCATACCCTATCCCTGTAACCTTGTATTTCCCATGGCCAATCCAACTAACCTACACATCATTTCATCTAGAGAAGAATAAAAAGCTTCAAAGTCAAAATACTTATACAGGGGATGTTCTGGGGTAAGGGTGGTGGGCGAAGATCTTGAACGGTTTCAAACACTACATTTGAATAGATAATAAACTGGAAGACCATATCAGTTGTGAAAACAATCCTCAATAATCTCTGTGTATCTAAACAAAACATTTGAACTAATTTGCAAGCCTCCACTACCTCTGATATTAAGCTGCCAATTTTATCTGTGGTATGGGCTGTAGAAATTCAGCAGCTGGTCAGAAGAATGAAGTGTCTCTACGGGCAGGTTAAAATTATTATTTATGTTCTCATTCCTGGTTTATGCATACACTGTCCAGTGTATTTGAAATTCTCAAACCTCCTTCGTAACAGCACTGCAGAAATAATCTTCACCATATTCATTGCAACTGTTCACAGTGAAGATGACCTCCACTTACTGAAGGACAGCTGAGAATGACGAGATACGTTGGCTTACAAGTAACAAGACTTTTTAAAAAATAGTCAAGACATCCACATGCCTGCTGTCCTTGTCCTATTTAAATAGGTAAAGCATAAACTGTCCTCTTAGTGTAGCTTCGTTTTAAAAAGAAAATTCTCACATCTGTGTAGAGTATACTGGAGATAGGCTTGATCTCCTTATTTAAGAAAGGATATGCCAGTTCAGACAGAATGGGCCAAATGGCCTGTGATTGTGTGAAATCAATCTGTAAGAAGCAGTTCAGAGAAGGTTCACCTAACTGATATCAGAGCTGATGGGGTTATATAAAGCTGGACAGTTGGACAGTCTGACTGTGTGCTCATTGTTGTTTGAAGAACAGGGAATGATCTTATTGAGATGTAGGAGTTCTGAGAGGACTTGGCCTGATGGATGGTTCTCTATGTGAGAAAATCTAGAACAGACATCACAGTTTAAAAATAAATTTCATCCATTTAGGAAGGAAATAAGGCTTTTATTTTCCTTACAGAAGGATGCAAATCATTGGAACTCTGGCTGAGAGCGCAGTTGATTGACAAAGGAGTTAAAGGTTGCTGGGGATAGACAGCCATGTGGCATTAAGGCCACAATTACATCTACGATCATCTTCTCGAATGGCAGAACAGGGTCAAGAGATCAAACATCCTGCACCTGCTCCTAATTCATATGCCTTTGACCCAACATATACACATATTCATTCATTCAACCGCGTGCACTCTGCTCCAGAGCAGGTCCTTTGACTCACTGTTCACTAATCCTGAGCCATTATGGCAGCTTTTATCAGTAATGATTTCAAATTGCCGTCACTTTCCAATGCAGAATGAGGAAGAATGTACCACACATAACACAGTTGGGACAAAAATCAAACCTGTGCTATCGATGCTGTTCAGAACCACACGCCAACCAGCCACATGCAATCATTTCAAAATAGCTAAAGAACTGCAAAGTATCATTTGATAAATGTAACATGTCAGACATGGCTTCAGTGAGCAAGTCATGGCAGCAAACTCTACACCAGAGACTTAAACACAAAATCCAAGTTGATAACCGAGTGCTACACGATCACAGTTGCCACCTTTTGGGTGAGATGTGATGGATAAAACAGATTGCATGATGTTAGTTAAAAGAAGAGCACAGCAATTCTCGACAGTGTCTCAGCCAATATTTACCCTTCAACCATAATCACAGTTGGATTATTTGGTCATTATCATCATGTTGTTTGTGCTGTCTTGTTTGCACAAATTGACTGCCATGTATCCTTTCATTACAACAGTGATCACCCTTCATATGTACTTCATTGACTATAGGTGTTTTGCATTGTCCTGAATTTCTAAAAGGTGCTTTACAGATGATTGTCTTTTTTATATGATGCTTTACATTTATTATAAAATGAGATATGGCAAGGTCAACCCAAACTTTTGTTACAACCCTCGCTGATTTTTCATTATTGTATTCTTTTTATCATTTTTGAGATGAGACATGAAAGGTGACCTTTGGACTATGAGCAGCAGATTGTGTTGAAAAAAACAAACAAACTGTTTGTTTGCTTATGGGGCCAGGCCTGAAAGATAATTGCAAGTTAATTCTTGTTAAAAAGTGCTCCCTAGACACTTCAACTCTGGAGTGGCAATATGCTGAACCAGTTAGCAGATGTTCGGTTATTAATGAGGTCAGTATCTGGGAACTGGTTAGCAACAAGCCTGGGAGAGGCCGGATGCTCAAGCAGATGCTGAATGGTAACTGGGACCTTGTGAGGAGACAGCCAGTCCGATAGGGAGAGTTCAGAGTTTGAACTGCCTTTTTGGATTATGTTTGGATCAGGAAGAGTTTGGTTGTTGATGCTACAGCTTGAAGATTTGAAAATTCCCTGCCTAACCTCCCATTACTAACTATTGGAAGTTTAGAGACTCAAAATGAAGTTATAAGAATCACTGAGTCTTCAGAGTGAACGGGAAAAAGTTGATTGAAATCTTCAGAAAGTTAACTAAGAAACAATCATACATGACTGTGGAACAATACATGGTAAAAAATGCTTATGTAGTCTGGCAGTTTTGTTATTTTCTTTATTCCTTAACTGTGTTTGTTTGTCTGTCTGTCTTTTGTGTAAATAGAACTGAAAATAAAGATGATTGGGTTCAAATCACAGACATCAATTAGATTACTTTGTTGTTTAATTTTGCTCTGCTGAAGTTACTGTATTGTTAAATTGTTAAGTCTTTTGTTTAAGTTATGAATCAAAAGGGTCTGAAATCAATTATTCACAAGGATGGGGACTGGTTTGTCATTAATGTCTGGTTAGGAACAACCAGTCAATTTTGAGGATCTTTGAAGGTTTTAACTTTGCAGTGTTGCAAATACAGAGGTAAGGACGATGATTTGATTTGTCTATCAGTCTGTACCATAACACTGTATTGCCCATCCTTATTGCAATTGAGAAGATACGAGCAAATGTTCTTAAACTGATGCAGTCATGTAGTGACTCTGCTCCCACAGGTCAGGAGTTTGAGATTTCCACCCAGGAACAATGAAGAAACTGGAATGCATTTCCATGTCAGGATGGTGTTTGTCTGAAAACTTTCATATGGTGATGTTCCCATGTAGCTACTGGCCTTGCCCTTCTGAATGGTAGAGGTTTCAGTTGTGAATAGTGTTGTGAAAGAAGCCTGGGTAAGCTAATGTAATGCATCTTGTAGGAGCACATAATGTTGCCATAGTGTGTCAGTCATGGATAGAATGAATGCTTAAATTGATGGGTGGGGGTTGAACAAGCACCCTGTTTTGTCCTAGGTGATACTGAGTTTCTCAAATCTTGTTGGAGTTCTATTCATCAAGCAAAATGAAGAGTAGTTCTTCACGTGCTGTCTTAGAAGTGATGGAAACATTGTGGGGAATCAGGAGATGAATAATTTTCCACAAAATAATCAGGCTCTGAAATAGACTTGTAGCCACAATATTTATCTGGCTGTGACAGCTAAGTTTCTAGTTAATGGTGACCGTCAACATGTTGATGGTGGGGAATTGACTATGGTAACACTTCTGTACATCAAGGGAACGTGTTTTGGTTCTCTCTTGTTTGAGGTGATGATGGCCTTGCCCTTGGCACTTCTGTGCATGAATATAACGTGCTACGTGTCAGCCCAAACCTGAATGTTGTTGAGGTCTTGCTGCATACAGGCAAGGACTGTATTGTTATCTGAGGAGATGCAAGTCATCCTGAACATTGTGCAATTAGTTAGTGAGGACCTCAACTTCTGATCTTATGAACATTAGCACATAGGAAATAGGAGCTCTATCATTTGAAAGATCATGACTGATAATCTTTCTCAATTCCACTTTCTAGCACTAATCTCGTAGCCATCAATTCCTTTTGTATAATGAAATTTAGTTACTTGTTTTGAAATACTCAAGGAAAGATGTGAGGATCTGTCACTGTATTAGGGGGAAGCCCAGTGTCAAAGTTTCTGGAGTTGGTTGGTCCTATAATACTGATCTCAGGAAAATATTGTAGTGATGTTTTGGGGTTGAGACAATTTGTTTCCAAAAATCACAATCAATCCTTTTGTGCTAATTGAATAGTCAGGTTTTGTTTTCCAGAAGAACTGTCCAGTGACCAATCCTATCAATGCCGTCACGGAAAATATAGAATAGAATCTCTATAGTGTGGAAGCAGGCCATTGAGTTTTCACCTACCTTCCAAGGAACATCCCATCCAGACCCAGACCCTATCCCTGTCACCCTGAATTTCCCTTGGTTAATTCACATAGTCGGAACATTCTGTAACCCTATGGGCAATTTAGCGTGGCCAATCCACCTAAACTGCACATCTTTGGACTGTGTAAGGAAACCAGAGCACCCGGAGGAAACCCACACAGACTCTGGGAGTATGTTCAAACTCCACACAGACAGTCACCCGAAGGTGGAATTGAACCTGGGTCCCCGACGCTGTGAGGCAGCAGTACTGTCGCAACAAGCAGATTTGATACGAACCAATGGAGAGTTTCCCTCTGATTTCCACTTACAGAAATTTTGCCAGAACATCTTAATACGTGGTCAAATGCTGACTTAATGTCATGAACAGTAATTTATACTTTCCATCTGCTCTTTATCAATTTTAGGACCAAGGCTGAGATCGGGAGTCACGTGGCCCTGACAGAACCCAGACTGAGTATTTGTGAGCAGGTAATTAGTGACTAAGTCACTGGATAGTACTGTCAATGGAACTTTCTTTCACTTCACCAATTATTCAATGCACACTGATCGCATGGCAATTGGCCGGACTGTTTGTTTTTGTGGCGAGTACATGCTTGGGCAATTGCACAAATTAAAAAGCAGATACCATTGCTGTGGTAGCTGTGCTGGAACAGCTTCATAAGATAAAAGCTAGTTCTGGAGCACAGTTTCAGCATTACAGCTAGGAAGTTCTCAGATCTCAATGCCTTTGTCACATTCTTGCAGTCAGCCATTTCTTGATTTCATATGGAATGAATCAGATTTGCTGAAGGTTGATGCCTATTGCTGGTGGGTAGCACAGGAGGAGACTGGATAAATGACTCACAATTCTGCTTCAAAAGGGTTGCATATGCTGTAAAGGGCTTTTGCCTGAAATGTCGATTTTCCTGCTCCTCGGATGCTGCCTGACCTGCTGTGCTTTTCCAGCACCACTCTGATCTAAACTCTGGTTTCCAGCATCTGCAGTCCTCACTTTTGCCTTTGCTGTAACTTTGTCTTGTGTATTCATGACCAAGGCTCCACGATGGAAGTGTTAATTAACATTTCTCCTCCTCCAGTTAATTATTTCATTGTCTCCCACCATTCCCGACCAGATGTGGCAGGACTGCTGTGCTTATAACTTATCCATTTATTGTAGCCATGCTTTGTTCTATCTATAGCATGATGAGTCAATAATCTAGTATACATGTAGGCTACTGTGGTAGTTTCACTAGGTTGACAGCTAATATTTAGGCATGTCTGATGCTACTCCTGGTAACCTTTCCTACATATCTCAATGAAATAGGATGGGCACTTCAGATTGATGGGTGCAACTGGTAGATTGCAGGAAGTGCACAACTTTGAGGTTACAGATTGTGCACTATAATTTTGCTGCTGCTCATGGCACAGCTCCTTATGGATGCCCAGTCTTGAGCTTCTGCACCTATTCTAAACTCTTCAATTTAACATACAATGAAAGGTGCCTTCAGTGTGAGCATGGAACTCTGCCTCCACAATTACTGGGCAGTGATCACTCCGAACAAAAATGGTCATAGTCAGATATACCTAAAACACATAAATGATGAAAGCAAGGTCAAATATTTTTGCATGCCTGACATGGGTTTACTAACCAGCTGCCCACAAATCCAGTTAAGAGGAAAGATCCTTCAGACATGGCCAGGTCTTTCAGTCATAATGCTACCAAATCACTCTCAGCAACAGACATTTTTGTCTGGGAGGAGAAAACCATTTTGTGCCTCTGATACCCTCAAAGTGTTTTCTAATGACGTTCAACATTGAAAAGCAGTGACTCAGCAGGTGAGGCATGACTGGTGGGGGAGTCGGGGAACGGGGTCGAGAGAGAGAGGTAGATTAGCAGGAAGTTTTCTTGCCTGTGCTTGACCTAATGCAATGAAACTTCATAGAATCCACAATCAAAATGAAGGATGCATAAGGCCAATCCCTCTCAACAGCATATTTCTGTGCTGCTACCTCGAGTGGACGTATCCTGCCAGTGGGGCAAGTAGGGTTAGGAATGGAAGATTCTGAGGAACTGGTTGAAAGGTGTGTGTAGGTATTTCAATCAGACCGTGGATTAACTTACAGAACAGAGAACATTACAGTGAAGTACAGGCCCTTCAGCCCTCGATGTTGCGCTGACCTGTGAAACCAATCTGAAGCCCATCCAACTGACACTATTCCCTTTTCTTCCATATGTGTATCCAATAACCTTTTAAATGCCCTTAAAGTTGGTGAGTCTACTACTGTTGCAGGCAAAGCATTCCATACCCTTACTACTCTCTGAATAAAGAAACTATCTCTGACATCTGTCCTATATCTATCACCCCTCAATTTAAAGCTATGCCCCCTTGTGCTAGTCATCACCATCCAAAGAAAAAGGCGCTCACTATCCACCCTAACAAACCCTCTGATTATCTTATATATCTCAATTAAGTCACCTCCCAACCTTCTTCTCTCGAATGAAAACAGCCTCAAGTCCCTCAGTTTTTCCTTATAAGACCTTGCCCCCATACCAGGCAACATCCTAATAAATCTCCTCTGAACCCTTTCCAAAGCTTCCACATCCTTCCTATAATGTGGTGACCAGAACACTCGCAACACTCCAAGTTCGACTGGACCAGAGTTTTGTAAAGCTGCAGAATGACCTCATGGCTCCGAAACTCAATCCCTCTATTTATAAAAGCTAACACACCGTATGCCAGCTTAACAACCCTTTCAACCTGGGTGGCAACTTTCAGGGACCTATACACATGGACACTGAGATGTCTCTGTTCATCGACACTATCAAGAATCTTACCATTAGTCCAGTACTGAGCATTCCTGTTATTCCTTCCAAAGTGAATCACCTCACACTTTTCCACATTAAATTCCATTTATCACGTCTCAGCCCAGCCCAGCTCTGCAGCTTATCTATGTCCCTCTGTAAACGACAACATCCTTCAGCATTATCCACAACTCTACCGACCTTAGTCTCATCCGCAAATTTGCTAACCCCTTCTTCTCCGCCCTCATTCAGGTAATTTATAAAAATGACGAACAGCAGTGGCCCCAAAACAGATCCTTGCGGTACACCACTAGTAACTGAATTCTAGGATGAATATTTCCCATCAATTACCACCCTCTGTCTTCTTTCAGCAAGCCAATTTCTGATCCAAACAGCTAAATCACCCTCAACCCCATGCCTCCGTATTTTGTCCAATAGCCTAGCGTGGGGAATCTTATCAGACACCTTACTGAAATCCATATACACCACATCACCTGCTTTATCCTCATCCACCTGTTTGGTGACCTTCTCAAAGAACTCAATAAGGTTTGTAAGGCACAAACTACCCTTCACAAAACCGTGTTGACTATCCCTAATCAAATTGTTGCTTTCTGGATGATTATAAACCTTATCTCTTACAACCCTTTCCAACACTTTACCCACAACCGAAGGAAGGCTCACTGGTCTATAAAGGAGAAAGTGAGGTCTGCAGATGCTGGAGATCAGAGATGGAAATGTGTTGCTGGAAAAGCGCAGCAGGTCAGGCAGCATCTAGGGAACAGGAGAATCGACGTTTCGGGCATTAGCCCTTCTTCAGGAATGAGGAAA
>NC_057721.1:24268325-24375638 GCF_004010195.1 Chiloscyllium plagiosum | reverse complement strand
ACAGGAGAATCGACGTTTCGGGCATTAGCCCTTCTTCAGGAATGGGGAAAGTTGGTCTCCCCCAAGTCCCTCCTCCCTATCTTTTATCTTAGCCTGCTGGACCAACTTTCCTCATTCCTGAAGAAGGGCTAATGCCCGAAACGTCGATTCTCCTGTTCCCTAGATGCTGCCTGACCTGCTGCGCTTTTCCAGCAACACATTTCCATCACTGGTCTATAAATACCAGGGCTATCTCTGCTCCCCTTCTTGAACAAGGGAATAACATTTACTATCCTCCAGTCATCTGGCACTATTCTTGAAGACAATGATGACAGAAAGGTCAAAGCCAAAGGCTCTGCAATCTCAGAGAATTGTTTCCCAGAGAATCCAGGATAGTTCTAACCCAGGGGACTTACCTATTTTCACACTTTCCAGAATTGCTAACACATTCTCCTTGTGAACCTCAATCCCATCTAGTCTAGTAGCCTGTATCTTAGTATTCTCCTGACAACATTGTCTTTTTCCTGTGTGAATACTAATGAAAAATATTCATTTAGCGCTTCCCCTATCTCTTGGGACTCCTCACTCAACTTCCTATTGCTATCCTTGCTTGGCCCTAATCTTTCTCTAGTCATTCTTTTATTCCTAATACAACTGTAGAAAGCTTCCAGGGTTTCCTTGATCCTATCTGCCAATGACTTCTCATGTCCCCTCCTGGTTCTTCTTAACTCTCCCTTTAGGTCTTTCCTGGCTAACCTGTAACTCTCTAGCGCCCGAACTAAACCTTCCCGTCTCATCTTAACAGAAGTCTTCTTTTTCCTCTTGACAAGAGCTTCAACTTCTTTAGTAAACCATGGGTCCCTCGCTTGACAACTTCCTCCCTGCCTGACAGGTACATGCTTATCAAGGACTTGCTGTTGCTTGAAAAAGCTCCACATTTCATTTGCATCCTATCGTTCCCCATCCAATACATCCTAAAACTTGCTGAATTGCATCAGAATTGCCTTTCCCCTAGCCATAGTTGTTGCGCTGTGGTTATATATTTTCCATCACTAAACATAACCGAATTGTGGTCACTACAACCAAAGTGTTCACTGACCTCCAAATCTAACACCTGGCCTAGCTTATTACCCAGTACCAAATCCAGTTGGCCTCGCTCCTTGTTGGCCTGTCTACATACTGTGTCAATAAACCCTCCTGCACACATTGGACAAAAACTGACCCATCTAAAGTCCCTCATAACAACTACCCTTTCACTTTCACTCCTATTGAAAATTATCTTTGCTATCCTTTCCTCTACATCTCTGCAACTGTTCAGAGGCCTGCAGAAAACTCCCAACAGGGTGACCTTTCCAGTTTCTAACCTCAGCCATACTACCTCAGTAGATGAGTCCTCAAATGGCCTTTCTGCAATCGTAATACTGTCCTTGATTATCAATGCCACCTCCCCACCCCCACCTCCGTTTTACCATTTTCTCTGTTCTTCCTGAAACATCTAAATCCCGGAACCTGCGACAACCATTCCTGTCCCTGCTCTACCCATGTCTCTGAAATGGCCACAACATCAAAGTCCCAGGTACCAACCCATGCTACAGGTTAACCCACCTTATTCTGGATGCTCCAGGCATTGAAGGAGACAAACTTCAAACCAACTTCTTGCTTGCCGGTGCCCTCTTGTGGCCTTGAAACCTTATTTCTGATCTCACTACTCTCAACCACCTGTGTACTAGAACTACAATTTAGGTTCCATCCCCCTGCTGAATTAGTTTCAATTCTCCCGAAGACCATTAGCAAATTCCCCCCCTTTGCCTGTGGTAACAACTCTGCAAATCATGGCAGAAAACCCAAACCTTTATGGAGTGACACTGTCTTTTTGCTTTCAAATCTGGTGCCTACCTTGATGATGGATGGTGATTCCAGTTTTATCCTTATTTTGTTTTGTCATAACAGTTTAACAGTACTGAGCAGTTTATGTTCTGAAAAACAGTCATCATGTTAACTCAGTTTCTCTCTCCACAGATGCTGCCAGACCTGCTGAGCTTCTCCCACATTTTCAATACTTGTTTGAGTGGTTTATACAGCATGACACATGGTAGTTAAGAATCAACCCATTGTTGAGTGTCTGAAGTCACATATAACCAGTTTGGATAGAATTGACAGGTTTACCTCCAGAAAGCACATTTGGGAATTAGTTGGGTATTTATGAAAATCAAATAGATCAATGACCATCATGACTAAGACTTTTTACTTTTAAAAAGTTGAATCAATTGGATGTTTAACCCTTCTACTCCAGAGAAGAGGTTTGAACTCATCATCTCCGGTTCATTGATGCTGGTCTCTTACAATTGCATTATGACTGTGCTTACAAATGCTGCTTAATATAAACCAAATCACTACTCCTTATCTTTTTCCAGAAAGCAAATCACAAATAACAGCAGCCTTTTTGCATAAGTTTCTCAGGTACACCAACTCATTTCCAGGAATATTTATCCCTTCTGTATCACATTCCTGAGGGCAGGATTTCCTTAAAGTGTTTTTTTTTTTGACTGACGTTCAGAGTGAAGGAAGTAGCATTTCAAATACTATGCTGTGTCTCTTTCACCCCAAGGCACAACAGTATTGTATCATATAAATTACATTGGCTGGACGTGACTGTAATTCTCAAAATATAACCTACATACTGACCTTTCACCATTACAGATTTCCCTTTTAATAATTTAAACCAGATGGCAAATTGCTGGAGGCATTTTCCTTTATGGTATTTTCATCCAAAAATAATTATCCTGGGACAGTCCAGCAGCTGGAATGTTCTAGCATATACCTGTCAATCCTCCTTCCCCACCTGAAAGGTTGTATACTGAATGCAAAAAAGAGTTCACATCAGCATTTTGGGAGGATATTCAAAACATTATGGAAATAACAGTTCTACAACTGCGAGGTTTATTTGTCTTAGAAAACAAAATCATATATGGGGCTAGGCATCGTGACAATTATCATGAGGAGAAAGGTCTTTTTCACATATTGTACAACATAAAATTTACATTTAAATAATTATTCAGATAACCTACAAAGCTTACTGGTAGAATGCTGTGCAATTCTTGGGAAGAAACAGAAAAGGATTATGACCTGACCTTGTCCCTTTTGCCTTGACAGAAGGACCTTTCTTCCTGTCAGGACTCCATTCCATTCTCCTTGCATGTCTCGATGATGCCACCTTCCATTGGGTTTCCTTCAAAACGTCTTCCATTTTTTTCCACTGAGGATTACTCCACTGTGGTTGACAGTGCTCTCAACCCTGTCCAACCAATTTGCCACATTTCTGCCCTTTTGCCAAGCTCTCCATCGCAAAACAATGCTAGGTTCCCCTTTAACATCACTTTCCACTCTACCACTCTCTGTATTCAAAGGATCATCCTCTGGCATTTCCGGCAGGATTCCACCACCAAACACATCTTTCCCTCCTCTGCTCTATCAGCATTCCATAGGCATCATTCTCTCCTTGACACCGTGATCTACTCCTCTATCACTCCTAACATAGCCGTACTCTCGTGCAATTGCAGAGCTATATCTCTTGTCCATTTACTTCCTCCTGCCTCACTGTCCAAGGCACCAAATACATCTTCCAGATGAAGCAGTGGTTTACTTGTACTTCTTTTAATCTACAGTATTTGCTGCTCACAATGTGGTCATCTCTCCATAGACAAGACCAAACACAGACTGGGTGACAGCTTTGTGGAACAGCTCCGATCAATCCGACAGAACGGCTCCAGCCTTCTGGTTGCTTATGATTTCAATAAATCATCTTGCTCCCAAGGTACATTTCTGCTCTTGGCCTGCTGCTGTGTTCCAACGAAACTCAAGAAAAGCCCAAGGAACAACACGTCTGAAGATTTATTTTTGCTCTGAAATCATATCTCGTACCAATGGATCTCAATCTGAGGTGCCCGAAAGAAAAGGGAGGCTGGCACTGGGATACCAGGATGGTCCAACTGCACAAGAAATGTCCTGTGCTTCTCTGCTAGTAAACTTATGTCTGTTTTGACAGTCAGTACAGGCAGAAGTTTCTGTTCCTAGAATCATAGACCTAGGAATTGTAGACCCTGCATATATATTCATGCATGTGAATACCAGATGCATTACTATATACTGAAGTCTACCTTGGAAGAGGTCCAGTCATGGAATTCACCATGTTTTCAGTAGCACTGCATTAATGAGGCCTTGCAGGATGATAAACAGCCTGCGTATCTGATTGGCGCTACCTGTCTTAAGCCACATCTGCAAGCTTAGTTTTGCAGAGTTTGATGACATTTGCAGAAACAGATCTTCTCACCAGACAGCTAAATGTCACACATTTGCTGCTGTCAGAACTACAAATTCCATACTCTAGAAAGCTAGCATAGGTGTGGCAATTATTGGTGAAATGTACCTCTACCATCAGGAATCAAGTTTAAAAAATCAGGCACTCAGCGCACTGTTGCTCATTTGCTTGTAGACCTACATTTGGACTTGATGTCATCTTTCTTTCTTTTACTGAACTAAGAGCTGCTAATGGGTTGCACATTCATTTCTGAGCTTTTTCTAACTTCTTTCACAATGGTTATTCTCCTATTCTGACACTCCCCTCTAATTGCATGCTTTTAATCAGATTTCATGGACATGCACTTCTCCCTGACTCGTGCACTCCCTACATCTGTTCAAACTTGCACATAGTTCTGTATTAGTTAGCTCATCATAGAATACTAAATACTAACATCCCACATCCGTCTGAATCCAGTGCAACTTTTCCAGTCAGGTCTCATTAACAGTAAATCTGGATTTCAATGACGAGGCTTGCATGTGAAGAATGGCCATTTAGGTGAGATATAAGGGGGACTCTCATCAGGTTTCATGGCACAGAGGTAGTGTCCTTACCTCTGGGTCAGAAAATCAAACTTGAAGCCCACCCCTCACCTGAGTTGTGTCAAATGCCTGCAAATGTTGGCTAAAAATATCTAAAAGTTCAAGTCAGTAGATTTTAGCAAACTTTTGTGATGTAGTTGCAGTATCACTATCTCTTGTCCACAAGGGTTCAAGTCTCACCTACTCCCAGAGATGTAACACTTCTAAAAATGTTGATTTAAGTAGTATCTAGGAGGACTGCTAGTGCTTCTGGAACAGTATTCCAGCCAGGTGAGCACTTTCAGAAAACAATTTAATAAAGCAGAAGCTGGAAGAAAACAAAGTGTTGACCAATGCAAGTCTCTGCAAGTTAGCTTTACATCTGTACTTTTCTAGCTGTGACTGAACAGGCCTTCTGTCTCTCACTATTACCCATCAAGTATCCTCTGAGTCGATGAATATTGACTGTGGCATGCTTGCAGCATCTGTTAGGCTGCTTTCAACTCTTTTTAACAGATAGAAATTTCATCATTTGTTCTGAAAGCCCAATCTAAATCATTGCATTATCCAAAAACGCAGAATGTCTTTACTCATATCTTATCTGATAAGTTGGTAGAGATACTTCAGAATTCCTGATGTTCTTAATGTTCAATTAAGGAGCATTTAACTCAGAAACAGTAAAGATAGAAACAACTACTGAAACCAATACCTCCAATCATTAGATTGGAATGCCAAACCTCTTCTGACTCTCACCAACACATATTTTCAAAATATAATTGCTTTTTCACATAGACTGGGGCAGGTTATGAGCACTTTTTGATGCTGTCTGCATATATAATGTAATGACTCTAAGAATGAAGGTCAGAATTTACTTAAAAATTCCATCTGACACAAAATAGCCATTTCTAAGGCAACTATAAACTTACAACCTTTTTAGCTGTCACATATCGGTCTATTTATTTTGACAGAGGCCTGGTAACTATTAATGGGACAAGATGTAAAATACAGACACAAACACTGCAATTAGCAGAAGTCACATTATCTAGGATATCTAGATTACTCAGAAATTTCACAAAATGCCATACTTGCAATACATCAATAAATAATGAATATTTGAATCTCTGCACAAACTATAACTTACGTTTTAGCTCAGTTGGCTGCATGCCAGGTTTGTGAAACAGAGTGATACCAACAACATGGAGTCAATGTCTACACTGGCTGAGATTACCGGTGAGGACTCTCCTTTTGAACCTCACCCCTCGCCTAAGGTGTGGTGACCCTCAGGCTAAACCACCATGAGTCATTTCTCTCTACCGAGACAATTCTGACCTTCATTCTTAGAGTCATTACATTATATATGCAGACAACTTCATAGGCATTTCATTCTGATTAATAACTTTGGTTGGCCCATTGAATCAATGGGTGATCACAAAGAAATTTAAACAATTTGGCAATGTATTGCTGAAAAAAGTGGGGTTTATCAAGATTGTTAATTGTGTGAGTTACAGAATCTCCTTTATTACCATTATTATTTGCAGAAGCAATCCTAGAGATGTCAATCTGTCCTTGCTCCGATGTATCAATAGATGGTTATTTTTAAAAACAAAATTATTTGTAGGACATGGGCATGATTAGCCAGATCAGCATTTATTGTCAGTCCCTGCTGACCCTTAAAAATTAAGCATAGAATGGTACAGCACAGGAACAGGCCCTTTAGCCCATCATATCTATATTGCCCACAATGCCATCCTAAACTAATGATATCTGCCTGCATGGGGCCTGTATCCCTCTATTTCCTGCTTGTTCTTGTGTCTGTCTAAGTACCTAGTAAATGTTGTGGACAAAGTTAAAAATCACAACACTAGGTTACAGTCCAACAGGTTTATTTGGAAGTACTAGCTTTCGGAGTGCTGCTCCTTCATCAGGTAGCTGTGGAACAGGATCATGACACAGAATTTTGCTACCAAATGAAGGAGCAGTGCTCCAAAAGCTAGTGCTTCCAAAAAAACCAGTTGAACTATAACCTAGTATTGCGAGATGTTTAACGTCATCCAGCCCAGTCCAACACTGGCTGCTCCACTTAAATGTTGTGATCATTTCTGCTTCTACCACCTCCCCTGGCAAAGCGCTCTAGGCAACTACCATCTTCAGTGTAAAATACTTGCCTCACACATCTTTTTTCCCCATTTCACCTTAAACCCATGCCCCCTAATATTTCAAATTTCCTGAGAAAGTGACTCCAACTATCCACGCCTTTCATAATTTTATATACTTCTATCAGATCACCCCTCAGGCTCTGATGTAAACAATCTAAATTCGTCCAACCTCAAATTATAGCTAATGCACTCCAATCCAGGAATATCCTGTTATACCTATTGTGCAATCTCTTCAAAGCCTTCACATCCTTCCTATTGTGTGGTGACCAGAACTGCACACAATCTTTCAAATGTCACCTAACTAAAGTTTTACACAGCTGCAACATGTCTTGCCACCTTCTATACTCAATACCTCAACCAGTGAAGCCAAGCATGCCACCTTATCCATTTGTGTTGCCACTTTCAGGGAGCTATAGTCTTGGACCTCAAGATCTCTCTGTATTTCAATGCTCCTAAGCATTCTGTTGTTTACTCTATCAGTGGTAATCAGGTGTCTTCTTAATCTGCTGCAATACATGTGATGTTGGTCCAGCAACAATGCTATTCGGAAGGAAAATCCAGGATTTTAATCCACTGATACTGACGGAATGGAGATATATTTTCAAGTTAGGATGGTGAGTGGTTTTGGAGAGAAACTTGCAGGTGGCAGTGTTCCCATGTATCTTCTGCCATTGTCCTTTCAGATGGTACAGGTCATGGATTAGAAGGTGTTGTTGAAGGATCTTTGGTGAATTTCTGCAGTGCATCTTGTGATTGGTACACACTCCTACTACTGAGCATCTATGATGGAAGGAGCGAATGTGGACATGTTGCCAATTAAGTAGGTAACTTTGTTGTGGATTGTGTCAAGCTTCTTGTATTTTATTGGAGCCACATTCATCTAGGCAAGTGAGAAGCATTCCATCACATTCCTGACTTGTGCCTTGTAGACACTGGACAGGGGACCCAGGAGGTGAGTTACTTGCTGCAATATTCCTAGCTTCTGACTTGTTCTTGTAGCCATTAACTTTAGTCCAGTTTAGTTTCTGGTTATTTGCAATCCCTAGGAAGTAAATAGTGGAGACTTCAGTGATGGCGATGCCATTAAACGTCAAGGGGTGATGGTTAGATGGTTTCTTATTGGAGATGATCAATGCCTGGCATTTGCGTGGTACTAATGTTACTTTCCACCTTTCAGCCGAAGCCTGGATATTAGCCTGCATTTGGACATGGACTGCTTCAATACCTGAGCAGTTATGAACAATGCAGAACCTTGTGCAACCATTGGTAAAATCCCCACTTATAACCTTATGATAAGGGGTCATTGATGAAATAGCTGAATATGATTGGTCTCGGACACTCGCCTGAGGAATTCCCGCGGAGATATCTCAGAGGTGAGATGGCTGACCTCCAACAATGACAACCATCTCTTCCTTTTTGCCAAGTATGACTACAACCGGCAGAGAGTTTTTCCAAACTCACACTGATTCTAATTTTGCTAGGGCTCCTTGACACCACACCTAGCAAAATGTGGACATCATGTCAAGGTCTATCACTCTCACCTTGGGAATTCAGCTCTTTTGCTGAAGGCTATTAGGTCAGGAGCTGAGTGGCCTTGGTGGAATTCAAACTGGGCATCACCGAGTAGGTCATCGTTGGGCAGATGCTTCTGGAAAGCACTGTCAATGACATCTCCCATCACTGTATTGATGTTTGAGAGTAGACTGATGGGCGGGGTTACATTTATCCTGCTTTTTTGTTAAAAAAATTATAACTGAATAATATTCTGCTTTGTCAGGTAGATATCAGTTTTGTAGCTGTACTGGAAGAACTCGGCTAGGGGTGCAGCATGTTCTGGAGCACAAGTCTTCATGACTATTGCTGGAATGTTGTTCGGGCCCATAGCCTTTGCAGTATTCAGTGCCTCCAAACATTTCTAGATATCACTTGGAGTAAATTGAATTGGCAGAATTCTGATATTTGTGATGCTGGGGACCTCTTGGAGAGGTGGATCCAATCTGCACTTCTAGCTGAAGACTGTTGTGAATGCTTCAGCCTTATCTTTTGCACTGACTTGCTGGACTCCCCCATCCTTGGGGAATACTTTAGTCAATGTGCAGCAGAAGATGTGATGGGTGAAAGGATTTTGTTACATGATTTTCTATGATTGTACCTCAATAAAAATTTTAACAAATTTACATGTTTGAAATGATTATTTTGCAATTACACCTGTCATAACTAAGTGAATGAGACATTGACACTAAGTTTGAGAAAGAGGGAGAGAGGCAAAAGAAAAGAGACCAACATAGTTTTTTATGTGCTTCAGAGAGATTATGGATAGAAAACATTAGTTATTTTTCAAATATATTCATGATGCAATTTGTGAAATTATGAGCAGGAAGGATCCCTACTCCATTTCTTACAACCACAGCTCTGACAACAGTTCCTGTGTCATAAAGCAGCTCTCGAGGCTGGTGCAGTACTGAAAGAGGTACTCATGGATTTTCTGCACAAGGAACAATGCCAAATGGCAAAGTTATCGTGATTATACAAGTTGGAAAGATTATGATAATTGGAATTTACACCAAGAGCAAAGGCCATATTCTGTAACCACTTGCAAATGGGTTGTCATCATACTTTGGCAGTTGTAGCAAAGGTGTTTACACTTGTTTATCTATACACATCCTCCCCAGCTTTTGTGGAAGGTACAAAACCCAGACATGTTGTGATGAATCATAACTGAACAAGCACTTCTTCTCATTCTAACAACATAATTTCAGAGTGGGGGATCTGCAGATAGAAACTCAATTATACGGAGTGTTACGAAGTGGGATTAACCTGCACACATTATCATTGATGTAGGCAGCACAGCAGTTTTGTTGAGCCCATCCTTTTCAGTGTCAAGTGGGCGGCCAACTCCATTAGCAAATTTGTAGTCCCATCAAAAATGCAGCATCCAATGGCTGATGGTCCAGCTTTGATAACAGGATAAGCAAGACGTCGAGGTGACTAATTCTGACTAAATTCATGCAAAATCAGTTTGCTGCAAATTGCTCCCATGCAAGTTCAGTCTTCACCATCAAGGCGACGGATATCAGCCCTGACATTAATAATGATCACAGAATCGATGACGCAGACTGGAGTAGTGTGTCAGGACTGTGTAGAATCCCTAACACAGCAGCTTCTATGGATCTGTCCAGAAAATTAAAGCTTCTGATGGACAGTTCAAGTGTGTGTCTGGAATTTTCCAAGAAAGCTCCTTAAAATAGCAATCTTCAGTAGTCTGTGGTTCAGTTAAGGTCAGTGGTTACCCAGGAGATTTAAAGGATTAAAAACCTATTCTAACTCCCGGGTAACTAGCACATTGATCCCCAACTCTGATTACGGATTCCTACATTCTAATCCCTTGCCCATTTGTCACCAACCAATCAACTACCTATTTGCCAACCCTTCACATCTCAACAATACCTGATAACCAACTCTGTACAGTCATTTGACAGCCATCCCCAGCCCCATCCTGCCAGACTCAATACAACTATTTCCCCTCCCTCTGATCTGGGTTCCCCTCACCCCTAACTGGATACTGGGCTGACCCATCTCTCGCCCACTCTCCACCTTGTCCCCATCATTCCTGAGCTGAACCAAACCCCCAAAGACCTGGTCTTCCAAACCCCACCAATATCTGCCATATCTAACACCTCTCAGTCTGGGTCAGACCCTAACCCAACACCACACTTCCCATCAGCCACCCTGCAAGACCTGACAAACACTCAGTGAACTGACCTGCCTCCCTGTTTTGCCAAACCTGACACATGCTCCCCTCCCCCAACATCTTGCACCTGGACTGAAACCCGCCCTCACTCACCACTGCCTTCTGACCTACCCAAAACATCCGATCCACCTGGCACACCCCGAACACACCCAAATTGCAGACTGCCCCATCTAGCCTCCCTTCCCCCGCCCCCCCCCCCCCCCCCCCCCCCACCCCTCGCCCATGGATACTCAAACCATTTAACTGAATGTTACTCTTCTGTCACTTTTCTGACAGAAGTATCCTTCTGCAGGAGCTGTCAAAGTGGCTGGCTGTGTTGCTGAGTATTTGAATCATACAACATGATAACTTGACTGAAGCAGAAAGGGATGTGGTTCCAGTGGAGACCTTCTGCACTGCCTGATTCGACAGATAGTTGGACAAGTTTGCACCAGCATGCCTCTGAACCTCCAGAGCTGAAGATACAAAGTTAAATAAGTAACTTTTAATGCAAACAGGGCTTCTGAATCTGACTAAAATTTAACTGATCAAATATTGCAAAGAGTTTTGTGTAGTGTTACGAATTCTAGCATCTTGACCTCCAACAGATTATTAGAATTGCTAAAGCAATGTCTCTGTGAAATTCTTTCTTCACCACGGCAGCAATTTTTGACCCTCCACTGGAATCCCATCAATGCTCTTGCTATTACCTTTTAACAAGCCAGCGCTGACTACTGACGCCCAGGTCAAGGTGGTACAATCTGAAGGACAGCCCTCAAGGCTCAAACCAACTTGAGGTTGTCATTCATGGTCACCGACAGTCTCTCACTGAAATGCAGCAGCTTTCCACCAGCAATGCTTAGGCATAAAGCATCAAACCAGGCACAGCTACACAGAAGACAGGCACGAAGGGTATGCACAAGGCTGATTGATGGTATTTGTCTTGAATATAACGCAATTTCATTTATAATTTGGACTGGATTTTTTTTTGTCGGCATTTGTTTATTGTGGCCAAGTTAAAACAGTGATGGTGAGTTATGGAGTAAAGGTGAAGCTGTGGTAATACTGGTGAATGGGAAATTGGGGTTGCATTAAACTGGTTCTGCAGTCAGATAAATTGTTCATGGACACCCTGGTCAAATTGGGTGACCTCATTCTTCTGGTCTCATTCTTCTCCTGCTTACCATGTAGTTGATGTTCTCTTGTGGCGAGACTGTGCGAGACAAAGAAGACCACCATGATTCTTGACACCTCTACGCGATGTCCTTTAACATTCCTCCAGCACTATCCAGGCAGCAGAAATACTGAAGCGTGCCAGTGGCCTATTTTATTACAGCCCCTGTGGCAGTTTGGCTTGCATTGCTGCACATTAGGGTACGTAGGTTGTGCACTCGAGTCACCAAGCACATTGTTCAAGTGCGGTCTTTGTTACCCAGGAGTCAGCATTTGTTTTGTAAGGGTGACTCAATTGCAGATGGCATAGAGAATGGCTGCAGAATGAAATCACGATTGCTGCCAAGATAGTGGGAATCACTTGTATCAGTCAAGGCATATGCTCGCATATCTGTTGCATGTTTAGGGAAAAAATTATCTTTCTGTTGTCAATGAGTTAACTTGCAGTACAGGTGGTTCACCTGGAACACCACAGTTGTGCTCCAGCGAAACCTTGCTTAATAGAAAATTGCTTAAGAGAATTAATGGGGCTGATGGGAAAAGTGGGGTTTGGGACACAAAAATTATCACTCAATCGCTCAAAAATCACCCAAACGTCAAAAGCAAAGTATACTCATCCTGAATGAAAGTGAAATCATATTTATTCACAAAACAAAAGTAAACTTAACACTGTACATTAAAAAAAAGTAAGAAAGCTGCTCTCAGTACAGTACTTCTCATAGAAAGCTGCTCTCTCAGTAGCTGACATTGGCTCATGCTCAGAACGGCACACAGACCGATATGGACATCAGCACATGCACAGAACAGCGTGGGGACTTCAGCATGCACATCAGTGTATGTGCAGCACGAAGCGCGCAAACAATCCCTGCTGGAATCACGCTACTGCAAACAAAGGTAGGCGTTCTCCAAAATACTGTTCCCTAATTCTTCAGTGATGTTAGAATCAAATCAGGCTGCCGAAATGCATGTTATCCCAGAACTACTTGTACCTGCAAAGGGAATATCAAGCAGTCAATGAGACCTTGCATCATAGAAAGCCCTCAATCTCTGTGAAGGTGTAAACTTCATTCTGCTGTTGGCCAAAGAGGACAAATGTTCTGCAGCCCTGTTATACAGAGTGTCAGTGACCTCTCTTATGCAACTGAGAATGGCAAACTACAACAATGTTGTCAGCATCCCCAGTTCCAGGCTGGAAGAAATTTTCCTTGTCAAAGTCAGCTTCATTCCACACTGCTCGGAGGTAGCAGCAAGTGACAGATCTCACTGATAATTCCCTTCGGCAAAGGCAGATGTCTCACATATTGTGTCTCACCAACATTCAAGTCAGAGATTTACTCCTCGAACATTCAAGATGGACACGGCCTGCTGCTGACAGCCATTTTCCCTTCCTCCATTTCTGTCTTCTTCACCTACTTTGCCAATCATAATCCATGGAGACCTTCGATAACTGCACTCATGTTCGGCAGCAACTGGTTTCTACCAAAGCCAGACATCAAGATCATATCCTTTAGTACCTGTCACCGCACTCTCCGTAGGCATTAGCAATGGTGCAGAATTCTAGAAAGCCCAAACACTGGTACAACAACCAACAGAAATCAATCACTAGGTGACCTGAAAAAGTAACTTACTATTCCTTCAAAGTCACCAGTCATGGAGTGGGATGGGGAGGGGGCAGAGAAGTGTTAAACATACATGGCACTCAGTCAGGAGTAAGAGGAGATGTTAGTTGAAACAGAGTTCTAGATTGACATTAGTACTGCCAGTCTCACGTGGTGACTGATGTAATAATCTGTCTCCTTTAGGTACTTCCTGTATTTGCTAGTCAAACTTCTGCTCACCAAAATGACATTCAGCGTTATTCACAACAATTGTGTGTAAGATCAGCATTATGAAAATCTAACTCCACTCTTAGTATCCAGAGAGCAGCCCTGTGCTCAAAACATTGTGTTACTTCACAGAGAAAGAAAGAATTTACGACCTACAGCAGTGAAACAACACAATTTCAGTTCTGTCCTCTTCAGCCCATGATCCTGCGCGCCTTTGTAAAGCTATAAATTATTCATTTAAACACTTTAGCACCACTGCAAAACTTCTGTTGTGAGATTCATGTGTATATATTGTGCAATGTAGCCATTTCTTGAAACTCAGCAATGTTGATGGTGAGCTGCTGTTTGTGAGAGTTTACCAATGAAGCAGATAATATTATCCAGCAATATAAGAAAATCATGGTTCACAGAGGGTCTGTTCCTCAACATAATCAGTGTGTAAATAACCCAGTAATTTATGTCATCACATTAAACTTAGTATTACTTGCCGGCAAATGCTAGCCCAATATCTATGAAACCTGCAAACATTATCATGGGTCTCATTTTAATTTCAGCAAAAACTTAAAAATGGGTCAAGTTACAATCACAATTTTCATTCTATTAAGCTTTCGAATCCCAAATGTCAACTTTAATAAATTTTGGAGGTATCACACCACGACTGTAAGTGCTAAGCATGGAAAATGTTTTTATAGCTGTCACTTAGCATTTCGCAGATCAGAAGGTAAATGGTTAAGCAATCTGCAGCAGTAAAGGAATATGTGGCATTAGAAAGTGCAGTGCAAAATGGATTCTAGTCCATTGTTGTTAGGCCACCTGGATAGAGGACACATTTTCATGCTTCAGTTTTCACCCGTCACTTCAGTTATTACTTCTCAGCTAGTCATAACTTTTCAGTTATTACTTTTTGGAAAATAAAATCTGTTTCCAATCATACTCCTTTACAGTTAATCACCTCTGTTGTCTAATGTGTAAAAAGGTATAGACCACTAATTTTTTAGTTTCAGAACTCAAAGCTATTATTTTGTATTGCTATGGTAAGATATTATCTTGTATATTATTAAGCACAGAGGGAAAACAAAAACAAAAGATGCATGGTGGCGATGAAACATTATTGTGTATAAACCTCAAACTTATTGAGAGTCTGTTTGTAACACCATGCTGAGAAAAAAAAATAGATCTTCTTAAAAGGATAAAATACTGAGATTTGGCACACCTGAGGGAATGCCCGCAATAACGATCCAAAATATGACATGTGACACAAGGAAGGTCAGAAAATAATGCAATACGAAAGTTTAAGTGTCAACATGTATAGTAGCCACTTATGGCAACAGAGGATGTATTACTGCAGATTTAATCAATAATATCTGCACATTTTATGCCTACAGTTATATTCTTCCTGATGTTGCCATAAAATGTATTCACAAACTGGCTGAACCTGTGCATAAAATCTTTCAATGAACCATGTACCAGACAGCATGAAGGAAAATGTGTCCTCAAGACAAGTGTTGCACTCAACTGAAAGGTTACAGGCAAAAAAGGCCAGCAGCTGTACTCCTGAAGTTAACAAGAGCATTTCCATTCCTTTGACCCTATACTATTCATTGCCAAAGGTGAAGATTAGTACACAGAAACAGCAACTTGTTTGCATTTGCTAAACATATGACAAATATTCAGATAAATCATGTAGACCATTTTTATGTAAACATATATCTTGCATGACTTGTTTGGATAAAATTCCACTGCCACTGAAGAGAATCTCAATTGATGAACGAGTTAAGATTTTATTTCAATAGAAGAATACTCCTGACCGAATTGAAAGAAATTATTATTTGAACATGAAGTACTTCCTCATTTATAATATTTAACACAGTAATGCCAATTGTATGAGGCTGATTGAATTTCAAAGTGCAAAGCTTTTCTTTTTTCACATTCATTTTTTAATTTCATTAAAAAAGCCAATCCAAGTCATCTCGGATCCATACTGGCTAGTTCTGATTGTTATCTAACATAATCTTCCACAATAAATCCATCAAAATGCATCAAAGCTCAATCAAAAATGATGTGCGCTCACTGTAACCTGAAAACCACCTCATTTGCTGGGATTCTGATTTGCTTTATAACCAACATAATGTAAAGACTTAACCAATGGAAAAGGCAAAATATGTTTTATTGCTTTTTTGATTTAATCGGGTAAATCAATACAGCTTCAAGGAACTAAATCAACTGACTGCCCACTGTCTATTTTCTAGCTGTTAAAATTTTGGGTTCAAGACTGAACAAGAATTTATGATGAATTTACAGCATTATTATCCCTAAACGTGATAATAAATTACAAAATCAGTCAGAAGCTCTGTTCTCCAGTACATGAAGAAAAGGGTCAAGGTTGAAGAAAAACAAAGTACATAAAATGCAGTCTTACCTTTTCCCTTCAATGTAAAGGTGAACTAAAAATGCAGTGTGTCCAAATACCTTGAGTGGTTTTATATTAAGTTACAAGTTTTTAGTTAACTGAAGATATTTCCTGAAGAGTCCCTATTGATTTATGTTACACATAGAGAGTTAATAACACCATGTGGGAGGCGTCTCAGTGGAATGCTTCAATTGCTTCTCGTCTTCATTCTTCAGACTTGGACACTTTAACGACTGACGAAACGAAGTTTATTTGCTTTCACTTTCACAATACACCAATGGTGTGATTGCCATCGGGCAGTCAAGCTAACCACTGAATCAGTCTGATCAATTCACAACACACGCTGTCCTTCAAAGCGGCTGAGGTTCAGTGCAGCTTTTAAATACCATCAACAATAAAATCCAAGAAACACAGGACCATTTGATCCTTCCTCTCTCATTGGTGACAAACAAAAGGTGCTGCTCTAGTCCAGCATACTGTGGTTCACTTAAAGCATTTCATCATCTAAGAGCACGCTGACTGAGATGGGGAAAGGATGCTAAAACAAATCAGAGCACTGCCTCCTCTCGTGTGTCACCACGGCAACAAATCTGTAAGGATTTCATCTACACTGATCAGACTGCTGAATAACGCTACCCAAGGACAAGAGCAAATGCACTGTGCAGTGATCATAGATAAAGCTAGTGTGTTGCTTCCTACAGTTAGGAAGACTCAAGTAAATAAAACATGTTTAAATTAGAATACATGCAGAGTCAGAAAAATATTCCTTACATTAACATTCAAATGTAGGTTTGAGTTTTACAATCGGTAAATATACAATGTACAGGAAAAAAAAGTGATATAAGTACCCAATGCTATATTTTTACCCAAGCTATGCCCCAAGGGTTCAGGATCATTAGTTACTTTCCTGTATGGACTGTGTTCCCAAACAAACAAGTAAATGTACATACACTCATGAAGATTCTTCACATCAACCAACTAAGGACCAGACAGTAGGTTTGCCATTCAGTTAAGGACAACTAGTGGGATCCCAAAGTTGGACTGGTATCACTGTCTTTGAAGAGGCGATTATATTTGTGGAATATCAATATTTTCTGCAGCAATATAAAATTTGCATTATTCTTACATCTTAAAAGTGTATTCAGTTACTATCTAAATCCACTCAACTTTATTGCTCAGTTTGAAAATTTCAATTAAAACAGGATGCAAAGTGCTTTTGATTTCCTGATTACCGGTCAGTGAGCATGCTTCAACATGACCAGGTAGGAAAAACAGCCAATGATGTCACTGCCAAGAGATCTCCAAGTCTTACCCCAGAGTTAAAATGTTGTCAGGAACGGGAGAATTCACATCAGAGATTGTCAGATCTTTGGTAGCAGGTCTTTTCAAGCTCAGTGATGTGATCTGTTGCTTCAGTGCTGACCGCAAAATCCAGGTAATTAATCTTGAAAGCAACAAAAATGCATCTTGTGCAAGGAACCCTCCATTATTAAGTGGCTATATGCTCACTATTTTGACTGGAGGTTATCCTTTTGGTTGCTGGCTAATTCATATTCTGGGTGAAAATATAACAATATAATCAGTAACTCCTGGATATAAAACTGCCCATCAAAGGAACTACGAAGAATAATGGACATGACCTTCTCACTAATCTACTTCATTCATCCTCAGTTGTTCATCAAACCTATTACTTTAGATATCTGGGCCTATGGGAGCACTAATTTTATGTGTCAGAAGGTGATGGATTCAACTCCCACTCCATAGACTTGAATATAAATTTAGGTTAATACTTCAGTATAGTGCCGAGAGGGTGTTGTACTATCAGAAACACAGTTTTTCATGAGATGTTGCACAATTACATTGTGTTCCTTTTAAGTGACTGTACTTTTCAAAAGAAGAACATTGATATTTTTTGTGTTCTGGCCAACATTTGTCCCTCAAACTGCATTTCGAAAAGTAGACTACCTAGCAATTTACCTCATTTGCTGTTCCTCCTGTCCCTTCCCTTACCTTGTGTAGCCTCTTTGAACAGGAGAACTGTGTCAGCTTTTCAATGCTGCCTCTGATTAAAATATAATTAGAGTTCTTTCAATGCACCATAACCCCAGACTCCGTTAACTCCAGATGCTACATATGGACCCAGAGAGATTGTCAATTAGCCAGCTGTAGGCAACAACGGTGGTTCGTGGGAATGGGGCGATATGCCTGAGCACTGGACAAAGCGAAATTAATTCCCAAAGGTGTCTTCTGGCTGAATGCAAAACTGTTCAAATGAATTTACTCAGTAAAGATTATGGGCAGAATCTTTTCAGCCCCTAAACAATGTAGATAGTAGTGACAAATTTGGGAAAACTGTGTGAGATGGCCAGTTAAAAGTTAACTGTTGTCCCATTTTCTGACCAAGTGTTAAACGTCAAAATTTGATTCATGCTGGTAAGTAGCGAGCGACCTATTTGGGAGCAACAACATCTCATTGTTAACTAATCGTTTGTACAGTTTCTCACTCTCCCACACACCAGATAGAAACCAAATGGTGGCAACTCCTGGCATGAAATTCAGAGTGGTTGCTAGGCGACTCCAGGTATCCACCTTAGCCACCAGGCACCAAAAACTCAGGGTAGGTTCCATGAGCAGTGGTTACCCGCAGCCATCCAACAAAATCAGAATTGATAGTGGACATGTTCCAATTGCACATTTCCAATTCACTTCAACGTTGCCTTTTGGAACCTTTCATGGGATTCTGGTATAAAGATGCTTTGCGCGTAGGGACATGAACCCAGCTCATGCATTGCGCACCCTCTGTCTTAACACTCACTCATTTTGTGCCTAGTTTGATGCTCAAAGGGTCCCTGCTTTCCCATGACTTTTACACATTTGTCACTTAGCCATACCTGAATGGCTCTCAATCCTTCTGTCCTGTGCTATTTACCAGACCCCTAAAGCCAGACAGTATGTCATGACCGTCAGCAGTAATCAGTCAAGGGGGTAGACTTTTTTTTGCCCATTGCTATGTCAAATTTACATTTACAGCATATGCCAGTGGTCAAGCAGCAAACATTTTGCATGTGCATCAACCAAATGGCTATGTCTAAGGGGAAAACTTGTCAGTCAAGTCAGTGGGGTGCTGCCAACAGTTCAGGGGCTCCTGGTAAGAGCATCATTCAATCATAGAATCCCTATAGTGCAGAAAGAATTTGGCCCATCATGTCTGCATTGACCTTCCAAAGAGTATCCCATCCAAACCTTACCCTAACCCAGAAACCCTGAATTTTGTATGGCTGATCCACCTACCCTGCACATTCCTGGGCACTATGGGCAATTCACCATGGCCAATCCGCACATGCAAACACGCAGAGAATGTACAAAGTCCACACAGACCTTCGCTTGAGGGTGGAATCGAACCTGAGTCCCTGGCACTGTGAGGCAGCAGTGCTAACCACTGAGCCACCATGCTGCCCGAAGTCAACCTTATCCATGGGCTTGGAGTTGTCACCTGCTCAGGATGGACATGATCTGTTTATCTGAGAACTTTATTGACTTTTGTCATACAGCTTGAAGGCTTTCCTGTATGTGATGGTCTCACATTGAACACTGGGCTCTGGGGAAAGAGTCACACTGATGGATACAGGGATGTAAGAGGGGATGTGGCCAAAGAGAGTGCTTAGACAGTGATAGATGTGTAAATGGGCACTTGTTTATGCAGTGAAAGGTCAGCTATGCCACCAATCTCCCGGCACCTTCCCCTGCAACCGCAAGAAATGCACTCCCGGCACCTTCCCCTGCAACCGCAAGAAATGCACTCCCGGCACCTTCCCCTGCAACCACAAGAAATGCACTCCCGGCACCTTCCCCTGCAACCACAAGAAATGCACTCCCGGCACCTTCCCCTGCAACCACAAGAAATGCACTCCCGGCACCTTCCCCTGCAACCACAAGAAATGCACTCCCGGCACCTTCCCCTGCAACCACAAGAAATGCACTCCCGGCACCTTCCCCTGCAACCACAAGAAATGCACTCCCGGCACCTTCCCCTGCAACCACAAGAAATGCACTCCCGGCACCTTCCCCTGCAACCACAAGAAATGCACTCCCGGCACCTTCCCCTGCAACCACAAGAAATGCACTCCCGGCACCTTCCCCTGCAACCACAAGAAATGCACTCCCGGCACCTTCCCCTGCAACCACAAGAAATGCACTCCCGGCACCTTCCCCTGCAACCACAAGAAATGCACTCCCGGCACCTTCCCCTGCAACCACAAGAAATGCACTCCCGGCACCTTCCCCTGCAACCACAAGAAATGCACTCCCGGCACCTTCCCTCACCTTGACCTCCCTCCACCTATTGCATTTCCAAAGCCCCTCCCCCAAGTACCTCCTCCCTACCTTTTATCTTAGCCTGCTGGACACACTTTCCTCATTCCTGAAGAAGGGCTTATGCCCGAAACGTCGATTCTCCTGTTCCTTGGATGCTGCCTCACCTGCTGCGCTTTTCCAGCAACACATTTTCAGTTATGCCACCGATCTGTCCTGAACAGCATTGGTATGTGCTTTTCGTCCGACTTGTGCATGGTGAAGTGACCATGCTTGAGCGGATGCAAAGCTGAGCTTCAAGGACAATGCCAGCGCCAGCAATCCTGGGATACCCTGGCACTGATGAGAGAATGATAGGATAGGTAGTGTACTACTGGGACATGGTGTGCATAACTAGCGAGGTGAGTTTAGGGTGGTAACACAAGAGAAACCATCAATGAAATTTGTCAGAAGTGACACTTGGAGACAGTGAGGACTGCAGATGCTGGAAAGTCGGAGTCAATAAAGTATGGAGCTGGAAAAAGCATAGCAGCATCCGGGGAGCAGGGGAGTCGAAGTTTCAGGTTGAGACCTTTCATCAAGTGACACTTGGCTAATTCTTGGTAGGAGTCACCCCACGTTTTAGTGTTCTTTCCACATCATATTTGCTGTACCGTCATGATAGTGCTAATTGCCTCCAGAACTACAACAATACCTTTTGAATCGATTTTGAAATTTGTTGAAAATGAGACTATGTATGCCCATCAAACCCCAATGGATAAATTCATTCCTTTGTTCTGTCTATTGATATGTTCAAGTTACATCTACCAAAAACTAGCAAATTAATCTTGGTTCTGCATCATTGCTTTTCAGGTGGTAAACAAGTCAAATTGTATTTCTATTCTAAGTGATTCTGAAATTTATCAGTGTTTTCAGAAATCATATTCTACAATTTGTTTTTCTGAGAAAAAGGGAGTGCTGTTCTCCACAGTTAGAGCCATTACTTTACAGTGAATAGGTCAAGTTCTGGTTTATTGCATAGATTTCTGTTTATTTTTTAATGAGTGTTTTGGGCAATGCCTTTCATAATTCCTTTTTTTTCATAAGATTGAAAGCCAATCATCTTGTGGGGTTGCTGTTTGTCAATGATAACAATCGCAGTGATCAGTCATGAATAATCGTTCTACTTTAGACATCAAAAAATAAACAGCAATGTATACAGACAATTGGCCTTACCCCACCTTCAATCAGAGAGTTAGTTTTCATGTTACAAATGGCATTTTTTTCCAATTCCGGCAGACTTCAAAGACCCAGTAGTTTTTTTGGAACCTAATTCTGTGGTCAAAGTTAAATCTAGTTAACTCAAATTGATTTCAATGATACTGTCTAATTTTTGCACTACATTACTGAATTGAAGAATAATAATTTTACCAGAATATTGGATGATGTAAAGCATTACCGCAGATAACAGACTAATGGTTTAACATAGTGGTTGTTCTTTGGCATCATCAGGTACTCTGGGCCAAGAAGCAGCATGATTCATTAGAACTGAGAATGTGCAGGAAACATTAAGAATGTGTGGGAGGTGAGCGTGTGGATACAAATTGAGAGCAACACTTTCAGCACAAAAGAATTGTAACTGGAGGCTGAAATGGGAGTATTCTGATATGGAAGTCTTTGTGTCAAGAACAAAGAAAGCAAATACATTTGAAATGCATAAAGCCCAGAATTCATTCTTGAACTTTATTCCAGTAAATAAATATAAATGGAAGAACAACTTTGGTTTATATTACAATGTTTTGCAACTTCAGGGCACCACATACACTTTATATTCAACTAAGTGAAGAACAAATGACTGCAGATGCTGGAATCTAGTCAGCATCCATGCAGAGATAGCAGGCCAACGTTTCGAGTCTAGATGAATCTTCATCACAGTCATTACAGTCAACTAAGTTTATTTTAAAGTGTAGTTTTCAGGAAACTAGGCACTACAGAGAAAATTAGTAATCAAATTGTGCCCTGTTATGTCAAATGACGAGTATGAAAACGATGTTGGATGAGAGCTGAATGTTGGCCAGGACCTCAGAAACAATCTCTGGCTGCTCCTTGAATACTACCATTGAATGTTTTGAGAAGGAATATGATTTAAAATCTCATCTGAAAAATGGCATGCCTGACAGTACTGCACAGACATGTCAACCCAAATTATGTCAAGTTTTTGTCATGGAATGTTTGGTCACCTTATGATCAACTCAGACAAGCATGCTACCACTGAGCCACAGCTAGCAGCTGCACTCCTGCAGCATAAATTCACTTCGCTCTTCTATATCATATTGTATTTATACCATCTGATCATTTCACCTAATTAAGACAACTCCAAAGAATGGCGTCTGCCTGAATGTGGCATTGGTTTAACGTAAGGAGCTAAACCTCAATCCTCTGAACTTCCCAATGTAACATGCCTTTCTTTCGACTGGTGACTACAGATAATCACGCTGTGGAGTAGTGGGTATGGAAAAGACTAACACTCTGCAACGTGTTTCTATACTTGCATGTCCTCCTCTGTTCTTCAAATAATTAACAATTATGCCATTTCTTAAACTTTTTATTCATTGTATAAAACAAAGAACTAAGAAGATGTGACACAAAACAAATTAGTTGTCATTTCAGTGGTGATGCAGTTAATTAGTGACAAAGCGTACTCAGAGAGATCAAAAGGGATATCTCTACAAGCATGTCTTCCAGACTGCATGAGTTTTCAATTACCTGCAGTGTTTTCAGTCACAGCAGAACTCGCATGGGTAGAATCTACCTGTCACTCTATATAGTTTAAGATCTGAATAAATAAATGAGTCTGTCTTTAGCAAAATAATGTCTGGCCAACCATAGATAAGCTGTCTTCACAGCACAGAAACAAACAGCTCTGAGTTTCATGACTTGCTTCAATCTCAGAACTGCTTCCCTCAAGATGAAAATCTCTAGCCGTTGAGACTGACAGTTATTCACAGAGCCCGTTACTCTGTTCTGTTGTCAGCTTCAATGATACACAAATCCACAGGCACATAAAACCCTGACAAGCACATCACTCGGAGATCACCTCACATGAATATTATAACTCAAGCTTTCATTAAGGAAAATCTAAACTGACTTGTTCAAAAAGACCCAAT
The DNA here is from genome assembly GCF_004010195.1 of Chiloscyllium plagiosum. Taxonomy (NCBI): domain Eukaryota; kingdom Metazoa; phylum Chordata; class Chondrichthyes; order Orectolobiformes; family Hemiscylliidae; genus Chiloscyllium; species Chiloscyllium plagiosum. The sequence continues at coordinate 24,352,029 of NC_057721.1, read as the reverse complement.
ATTAACTGTGTTTCCTGAATACATGCTGAAGGACACTTGAAGATAAAGGAGTTTGAAAAAAAACTGAGGGAAATTAATGCACCTGCATTATTTTCACACAGTAATCCTTCATAATTATCAAGTGCTACAACAGCAGAAGATTTTTATTTGTACTTATAAGTGGTTTACATAAACCAGAGAGTTGATCAGCCTATTGACAATCCTATAGGAGCAAAACACACACTGGCGCTGCCATTTCATATTCAAAAAGCAGGTCAGCTGATCACAATCTTAAAATCGGCTATAAAGTCACTGATCTTCTACTCGTATCTGAGTGTTTTGGACGATCAAGGGAAAAGGAAGGTCCCTGGGTGAACTTAAGTAATATATTATGCAAACCAATTTATCATGCTTGATTCTTTTCCTCATGCTGCTTATGTTGCTTTCCTCACACATGCAAGCTGACATGTTCATTGTTCATAGGACAGTGGATAACACAGAAAAGACATTAAGGAAGGTAAATGCAAAGGAATGTCCAAGTTACTTCTTCTCTATCACCTACCACATCCTGTCCCACCCATTATGGAATTATTTAATCCTTCCAGTAGATTTACCCATGGCCCAAAATAATATGTTTTCAACTCAGTTCACGTTTTCATCTAGACAGAGTTTGGTCTCATCATATTCTCTATGACTTAGGGAAGATGTCAATCAGATTTTCCATTAGACATGCAGTCCACAAGAACCTTGGATGCTATGGGAAAACAGTGAACTCAGATCGACTGTTTGATCATTCTTTGAAAAGAAATGTGATCATTTCACCTCCAGATTTCTGGTTACAACTTGCGAATGAAAATAGCTCAAAGGAAAATCTCATCAAGCAAAACAAAGATTCATTTGACATCACAACCTATAAAACTATGATTTGTCAGTTTATGTTCTAGATATCTTTAATCAAACTGTTCAGAGATATTGTTACACACTGCAGGAGCATGTATGACACTACCATTGTACAATAGAAATATTATTCCTGGGTGTTGTCAAGTCCAACAACCTCTGGGTCAATAAACAGACATGTCATCCTATTGCACCATAAAGTCTGATATCTGTTTAAAAATATTGAGAACACAACCAATCTTATTTAGAACTAATATGACACATGCTGAAGGAAGATGGGACTTAAACATGGGCGTTCTGGTAGGGACACTACCGTTGCAACACAAGAACATCTAATTCATTCTTATGACCCCTAAACTGTGCTTGGTGAGGCTTGAACGTAACACTGAGGCTGCGGAAAATTGAAATTTATAATCCTCTAGGAAGACAGGAAACAATTTCTGATGTTGTGTGCTGATTAAAGAAGCAATGAGAGAGACAAATATCACAAATCTAATGACAGAAGTGGTAAAAAAAATCAAGGCGAATCATAGAATCCCTACAATATGGAAGCAGGCCAGTTGGCTCATTGAGTCTGCACTGACCCTCTGAAGAACATCCCACCCAAACCCATGCCCATACCCTAGCACTGTAACCTTGTATTTCCATCGAGCTTGCACACCCCTGGACACTATGGACAATTTAGCATGGCCAATCCAACTAACCTGCAGATCTTTGGACTGTGGGAGGAACCTCAAGCAGACACTGGGAGAATGTGCAAACTCCATACAGACAGTCACCAGAGGGCGGAATCAAACCTGGGTGAGGCAGCATAAAGAAATTTATGGGACGCCAACAACTGTTGTATGGGAGTGACCAAATATTAAAGGAAATTTAGCTAGAATTGAAATCAGGCAAGGTGCCAATGTTCAAAAAAATTAAATGAAATAAACACAGCAAATTACAGACCTATTAACTTCATAATTGTCCTGTTATAGTATTAATATTACGATTATTCTATTAATACTATTGTTAGATCCTTCCATTTTGCCAAATAATAAATTTAATTATTAGGAGAAAATCAGTCTATCATCTACAGATGAGGAAATTAATCAAAATTAATTCAGAAGTGAATCTCCTCAAGAAGAAATGACAACCTATGTGGACTGTGGGAAGTCCTATGATGTTTTGTGTCTTGACTTACAAAACAATTATTATAAAATTCAGATGTTGTGAGGATTCAGGACTAGCATTGGAATTCATTTACAAATTGGCTAAGGATAAGATGTAGCAAGTTGGAGGCATGATGCCAATGAAAGATGGAGGTGGGCGGTAGGTGCTGATTATTAAACTTTTGCCAAATGATTATCTGATGGTGCAAAAAACAACCTGCATTTCTAAAACATCTTGTTTCTATTTCTAAATCAAGTTCTCTGTTTTTACTTTCCTGCTCCAAACCACTTCATGGAATCTGTTTAGTGTGGAAGCAGGCCATTCGGCCAATTTATCCACACTGACCCTCCAAAGGCAGCCCACCCGAACCCACCCCATCTTTGTACCCCGGCATTTCCCATGGCTAATCCACTCAGCCAGCACATCCCTGGATACTATGGGGAAATTTAACATTGCCAATATACCCAACTGGCTCATCTTTGAACTGTGGGAGGAAACGCACTTGGACACAAGCAGAATGCAAGTTCACACATACATTTGCCCCAGGCTGGAACCGAACCCAGGTCCCGTGAGGCAGCAGTGTTAACCACTGAGCCATCACGCTGCCCTACTTCTGATGTCCTTTTTGGTGAAATCAAATACATATGGTGGTTGGTAATTTTCTGACTAATACGTTAATATATTCCAAATCATGCAATATTTCACCACAATAGCAGAATTGATGAAGGCAGCTCAAACTTTGTAGGTGAGTCAATGTCCTGACTTTGAATGCAAGCACATTATAACTGATGCAGCCCATCCTTTGTTCATCTATTGTCGGGCAAGAGGAGACAAATTCACCTTGAAGTGTGTCTTCGAAACAATTGACTAACCATGTTATGCTAAGAGGTTCTGTCATTTCTTTTATGTGTACAGTAGGATAAGGCAGGGAATATGAGATGAGTGTAAATGCTGCAAGCTACTACATTCTGCAACTGACTATGAAAACAAAGGTGGAAAGACACAGAGACACTGGCTCAGGATAAGGGGCTATTCATTGAAGACCGAGATAGGAACTTTGTTTCCAAAAGAAAGATGTGAATTTTGGAATTCTTTACTCAAGAGTACTGAGACTGCTCCATCATTTCAATCCATTCAAGGTCAATTTTTGGTCTCTCAGGGATTGAGAGATGTAGGGAATAGGCAGCTAAGTGGCATTTAGACCAAAGTTAAGGCATGATTGTGCTAAATGGCAGAGCAGAGCCAAAGGCCATAGTGCCCACTCCTATTCCAATTCCTATGTTTCGTCGATTCAAACTTGAATAAAAACTCCATCATTTTGTGCAATTAAGAATCGTGCTCTAGTTGGGTAAATTAAACAAATTGTGACAAAATAGAAAACCTATCAAATGTTCTATAAGCAACTGAATGCTTTGTAGGCCTGGAAAAAGGGCGATGAAAGGTTCAGACTGAGACACGAGTCTGTCATTTGTTCTTTGTTTTGTCATAGAGTCATAGCAACTTAACAGAAGGCTTTTGCCCGAAACGTCGATTTCGAAACTCCTTGGATGCTGCCTGAACTGCTGTGCTCTTCCAGCACCACTAATCCAGCCTTTGGTCCAACTCATCCATGCCAATCAGATATCCTAACTCAATCTAGTCTCATTTGCCAGCATTTGGCCCAATATCTCTCTAAACCCTTCCTATTTAAGTAATGTCGTAATGCTAAATGTTATTATTGCACCAACCTCCATCATTTCCTCTGGCAGCTCATTCCATACACGCACCATTCTCTTCTTGAAAAGGTTAAAATCTTTCCCTTCTCACCTTCAACCTATGCCCTCTCGTTTTGGACTCCCCAACCATGGGTAAAAGACCTTGGCTATTCACCCTATCATTACCCTCATGATTTTATAAACCTCTACAAGGTCACCCAAACCCCAGCTGCTGACGTTCCAGGGAAAATAGCTCAGCCTATTCAGCCTCTCTCTATAGCTCAAACCTCCAACCCTGGCCACATGCTTGTAGCTTATTTTCCCACACCCTTTCAAGTTAAATAACATCTTTCAATTCTGGTCTCTCTGGTACAGGAATGTCCAACCTTGATATACAGGAGAGTACGAATGGGAGGAGCAAAGGCTACCTTAAAAGTGAATGGGTAAAAATCTCTAGACAGCAACCTAGTAAAAGGGAATTCAGAGTACTCATATTAATCAAAACAATAGCAAAATGGCACCTAGGAATCAGAGATAAAAATGTTGCATTGTTCAGTTTCCAATTTTAAAAGAAATAGTTTTCAATTTGCTATTGCTAGCGTCTGTATGCATTTATATAGAATATCTGTATTAATTCAAAAGAAAGTATGGCACAGCAGGGTGGGAGGAGCTGGGTGATTTTATTGCATTTTAGCGGCAGTGATATCAAATGGATGATTTTTTTTGCTATGGTCAAGGTCTGTATGCTAAAATCCTATTCCACCTATTCCATCAGGCTCTCAGTATTTTGCAGTCTTAATAGTGCTTTTTTTTTTTAATAACGTGAGGTCAGAGTTTCATCTTTGCAGCAGGAATAGAAGATTGGAAATCATATTTCAGTGACAGCAAGTGGACTCCTCACCTGGGTCCAGGTTTTGATGGGGTAGTGTAGGAGTTGCCAACTCTCATACCACTGTAGAAGCATAAAGGGACACACAAACAGAGGAAAGTCAAAACTGTCTCAGGAATATTAAAATGCCTATTTTAACCACCACATTTGAGCCAACTTAACATGATCATTGGATGTAGTTGCTGAATTTCAAATTGTAACAGTTATTGTCATTGCTGAGGCCACTGCTGGCTCATCTTAAAATCCCTACAGTATGAAAGCAGGCCATTCGGCCCAAAGTCCACACTGACCCTCTGAAAAGCATTCCCACCCAGGCCCATCCCTCTACTCTATCCCCGTAACTCTGTAATTCCATAGCTAATCCACCTAGCCTGCACACCTTTGGACTGCAGGAAACAAAATCCACTCAGGCACAGGGAGAATGGGCAAAATGCAGACAGACACTTGGCCAAGGCTGGAATCAAACCCAGATCCCTGGTGCTGTGAGGCAGCAGTGCTAACCACTGAGTCACACTGTCACCAATTAAATCTAAGGAGTTGAGCTGCAGTGAAACACAGTGAGCCTGATGGGATTTGAACACATGACCCTCTACTCTGGAGTCAGGCCAATGGAATGATATTCCTGTGAAAGTTAGCCTCAGGTGAAAGAATCCTCACTCTCCCCATGACATGTTGCTCTGAAGCCTGAGAAAACACAGCTCCGAGGGTCTACTCTCCTGCAGTGGCTGCATTGAAAGTGTGAAATAAATAATGGGGAGAAAATCAGTCAACTGTCAGGTTACTGTTATGTAGTTGCATGATTAGTTTGGTGTTCATGATGAAAATCCTTTAGAAATAATCACAACAAAAAAGAAGACGTTTTGGCAAGGTACGTGATGTGACTTGGGCATTTAATGCATCTTTGTTTGAAATTAAATGCTGACAAGATAGAAGACAGGATTCACTCAAAGCAATTCCTGATCACAGCAGTAAGGGGGAGTCGGACAATCCAGGATGCATCATGACCTCTGGTCATTTCCACTATTTGTGCAAAACAATTACATTATAAAGTCTGTCAGTCAGTCATCTAATACTAATATCTCCGTTTCAGCAGAAATTAACTAAATCTAAAGACTACTTAAAATTATAAAACATGGTCAATAAATGTAGCTGATTAAAAAATATTTGCCTTAAAAACTGTTTATATTATCAATGCCTCAATTTTGGGGATTTCCATGATAGTTTACACATCACAATTGTCAGGCACTTGTCTGACATTATTTGTGCCCCTGCCTTGAGGTCTGAGTTTGGGTCCTGCCTGTTTCAGAGGTGCGTCATAACAGGTTAATTGACGCCTGTGGTGATACAGTGGTAGTGCCCCTACCTCTGAGCAGAATACCCAAATCCCAGTGCATCTCTGTTCAACTGAACAGGTTAATGAAAAATAAAATAACTCATTTTTCAAATGGCCTCTTGTGGTACAATAATAATGTCCCTATGTCTGAGCCAGGTGGTCTATGTTCAAGTCCCAACTGCTCCAGAGGAGTTTTATGACATGTCTGAATGGGTTGAGTAAAATATCTAGACCTTGCAACTTCTGAAACTAGCTGCATAAGACCCGACAGAACATTGGATACATATCATCAAAACTGTTGCAAATTTTCTTCTTGCGTGCCATCTTAATGAGCTACACAACCTTGGTTTGCACAGAGTAACTGCTAACCTTCAATCCAAGGCTCCAACAATGGATTTCATTTCTGTATTAAACTAACTATGTTGCTTTAATTGAGTACTACTCAAGTTGGCAGTGACCACTTAAGAGACTGAATGCCAGAAGAGGATGAAAGGGCAAATGTAGAATGTTGACATAGTTATTTGACAGAGTTGGCCTTGCTCCAATAAAGATACATACTGATGATTAAAATGCAAAAGTAATTTATGACAATTTCCATTTTATTACTCACAAAGCACATAGTAGATAATCAGCTCAAAGTTGATGGTCTTTTTAATTAGTTTCCCTTAAAACAGAATTATGAACATATAAAGTTATCCACTTCTTCAAAGTCTTTCCACTGTCCAACATACATTACTCTGCCCTTATTTTGTGCACATTTTCAATTGCTATCACAACTTTAATATTGTGCAAGTTTACAACACTTTTACACAATCACTGCCCATTTTTACGCAAGTCGCCCTTCATCTTGTTTCCCTCGTTTCTGTACATCTGCTACATACTCTGGATATCTTTAGTACACTTTAATACTATCACCTTGTACATGTATCTTCAACAAAATGTCTTTTGCAATTATGCAAACACTTGCTGAACATGTAGTACATACTTCCACTATTTGTTATTTTAAGCTTTCCTCATTTTTCTGAAAAATTGGAACTCAGCCTAACATAAATAACTCAATTGTGTAGAAAGCCTCTTTCCCCTTCTTTTACTATTTGCTTTGTAACATAAAGGTCTTAATTTTTCTGAATAAATTCCTAAGTTGAAGAGTCATATCAATCAAGTGGCAAACTAATATTGCTTCAATGACATGAAATGACAAGACCAAATGAACACATCTGTTTTCAACGCGACATACAAATATGTTTGCAAGTACACAAAAACAGACAAAAATACACCCTTGCCTTCAGAGTTAGTAGTAAAGTGTGCAATAAAATCCTTATGCAACTTTGTACTTCAATGAATCTGAATGCATAGAAACAAACTATATGGCATAAAAATACATAATTCATTAAGTTGTTAATGTTTTTCAATTTTAGCACAAACCAAGTCTGACTGAAATGATGTCTGAGAAGCAAAGGTTAATCTTGTTAGTTGACTAATGGTATTCAAGACTGCAGCATTAATGTTAAAAACAATGACATGCCTGATGCTCTCAGGTTTCATTCATAGTGTGTCACTTTCATGCAAAATTATTAAAGTTTAAAGTTGCAGAAGGACTTTCAAGGCAACCTACAGTAAAGAAATGAGTAAATAATGATTTTATACATTGCTTAGTCTCATCAAATTTCTCTAACCAATGGCCAACCTTGGGTCATCAGATGCTGACTGCTACACAATGCATCAAGACAGAATATTGTTCTGTGCAGAACATATGAAATGTCAAAAGTAAGAAGAATATGTTGAGCACTTTCCGTTTTTTTTACTTTTTCTCCCCAAAAGTGCTTGGTGTCTTAGTCCATGTAAGATGGAAAAAACACAATTTTTACCCAGGAAGTCATCAGAACTTTGATTGTAGCTGTAGGTGGTGAGAAAAGACTAGAAGAAGTGTATAATTACCTATTTCATCATTAAAAATTGCAGGCAATTCTAATTAAGCCAGGCAAACCTCGAAACAGAGACAGTATTACAAAGAAACAGATTTTGAAAGTTTGAAATAAATCACCATACTCTAACCAGGCTGCTCTCTCTTATTAGACAGAAGCAACTGGTGGTGATTTAATCTGAGGGCCACCAGACCTCAGGCAAGGGAAGAGGTTGAGAAGGAGAGTACTTCATGATAACCTCAAACCAGTGATGGGGATTGAATCCATGCTGTTGGCATCACACTGCTCTGCAAACCAACGATCCAGCCATCTAAGCTAAACTGATTTTGAAAGTAGTAAATCACAACAAAACAGCTAGTAACAATTTAAAGCTTTAAAGCATAAATATTTTAAGCTCCAATAGAAATACCAAGTTTAAAAACATTCAGGATGCCCCAAGGAATGCTACAACATTGCTATGTTGCAGAGTCCAGCAAGCGTTGCAGTTATTCAATTTAAAATAGCATTGGTTAAAGCTTAATGAATGACAGATTTAGAGCAATATTGACATGATACTGATTTAAAATACATTTGCAATAATGAGATAAATAGCACATTCAGAAGAAATAGAAAAAAAACACATAAAACTTAATAACTTAGCAATTCTCAAGCAACTGACTTACTTTCTTTTTGGTTCCGAGAGAGAGTATGCCCTGAGAAAAATATGAAATGTTCAGAATGCCTACATATGTGAAGTCAGAGACTTGGAGGAAGGTGGGTTTGTGGTAAATGTCACAGGCTTATATAAATGATTTTGTTTTGGATTAGCTTTGAGGATTAAATTTGAGGGAGATGCTGTATAAACTCATGATTTTGAAGTGAATTGATGTATCTGCACCAGCTCTCTAAGGTCTTAGTAATTATCCCTGACCAAATGTAATTGTACTTCTTGCTGTCATACAATAATGCTTATTATCCAAAAACAGTGCCTCTTCTGTAGATACTCTATGGCAGTGTATCCTGTCCCAGTGATCATCCCAAATAAGCCTAAGGCAAAGCAAAAACAAAAGGAGGATTGATGACAGCAAACTACTTTAAATAACTAGGAGATGAGAGGACTGCAGATGCTGGAGATCAGAGTCGAGAGAGTGGTGCTGGAAAAGCACAGCAGGTCAGGCAGCATCCAAGGAGCAGGAGAATCCTTCATCAGACTTATGCCAGAAACGTCGTTTCTCCTGCTCCTCGGATGGTGCCTGACCTGCTGTGCTTTTCCAGCACCGCACTCTCGACTACTTCAAATAGTCCCCACTCAGTGTCACATTCTGGTACTGATGGCAAACTCCACAAGGTTGTAAAGTGTGACCATGTGGAAAAGTAACACAGACAAGAACATCTTTGACAACTGAGAGAGAGGAGGACCTCTTGTCTTTAGCAGAATTCTACTCACTAGAGTAACAGAAGGGCTGTTGGGGGGTTAGGGGAAGGTGCAGCAAGGGGAGAAGAAAGAGGAACAATGGGAAAACAGACAGTAGCAGCGGGAATTGAAGGATCCAAAATCACAGGAGCAGCAAGTAAAAATCAGAGATAAGCTATCTAATCATCCGGACTTCTGCTTTCTATATCCTCTTATAGTGTTCAGTATTGGGGGAGGGGATAGGCATGAAGGTACATTCAGAAATGCTCTTTGGCTCTGCTTGGAGCAGGATATAACACAGTTTCTCACATTAAGGTGAAATAAATATTTTCTGTTGGAATTTACTTCTTTCATGACAGCCCCCAGCAGTGCTTTTAAGAGCTGGTTAGGTGATAAGTACATTTTATGATCTTTAATACAGGAGACTCAGATGTGTACATTCAGCATTCCCCAATTTTGGGGAGGGATCCTGACAGAGGGGTCTGCCTCTCTTCACTCTCCCCCAGCTCTGAATCCCCCTCCCCGCCACCTTGCATATCCAAGGTGACCACACCAATTTCAGCTGTAGATGTTAAAATCCATATCATCCACAAAGGATCAGAAACCATAACTCCCAACCTGATCAAATAAAAAAAAACTCTCCCTTCACAGTTGTTTGAATTGATTTTCCAATGAAAGATCTGTTAAAGCCAACCACAGAGCCTTGATATTGCAGTACCTGCTGCATTCTGATAAGTAAAGTTAAAATGCCTGTCAGCTTTTTGGAAAAGTTATTGTGAGAATTTGTGTTTAAGTGGGTTCAATCAATAAGGGGCCAGAGTGGGAGAAGTAAGTGGGTAAAGGCAGGAGTCGGAGTAGGGGGAGTTGGATGACAGGTTGGTTGGGTGGCAGATGAGGCAGTAGACAATTGGATATGGAAAGTAGGTGAAATGGTTAAAGCAGGAGGCGAGTCAGATTGTTTGACGTAGTGAGGTAAGATGAGAAGCAGTCGGGTCAGTTTGGGAAGGTTGTGGAGTCAAGGTGAGAGATTGGGTCAGGTAGGGTTGAAAGGATGGGGTTGGTGGGGAGTGGGGGGGGAAGCAATTCAAGTTAGGTGGGGTGGGTAGCAGCAGGATAATTGGCCCGAGTGATCGGGAGGTCAGTTTGATAGTTATCCAACAGTTTGACAGACTGATTTTATTTCCATTTCCTCGATTAAAAACCTGGTAAGTGAGGTGAAGCTATCTAAAGTCCCTGAATCTAACTAAGTTGCACATATTTAATGGAGGATCCTGTGATGCAGTTGAATTGCCCATTGGAATTTCAAACTTTCCAGGCAATTTCCACGCCATTGTTGCACTAAGGGGTCCCTGCACGTATCTTAAATGGTAAGTCTGGTCTTGGGGTATCAAGAGCCAGTAGGTCTGGGCCTATAATTCAACCTTTATAAGGATGGTTTTACAACTTGTTCTTTAACCACAGTCACCATTATAATTATGCTCTTTCTGTTTTTCTGTTCTTTCTTTCTCCTTCCCCATCTTCCACTTAACCATTTCTAATTATAACCTACGATTATAGATAATAAGACTAGACATAGAATTTGATTCTCATTTCTCTGAAGAGATGTGACATTGGTGAATAGCCAATGAAAGTAACAGTACTCAGGATCTGAATGTGTATGACAGCATGATTGCAGCTGGAGTCATCCCAGGTTTCTCAGCAACAAGTAGCTTGGAAATTACCCATAAGCTCTTTATCAAATTGGAATCATTTTGAAAATAATCTTTTTAAAATTGGAAAAGCATGTGTGATCCTTCTCCTCAAATCTAATTCAACATCTCAGAACTGAGCTCGCACACAGTAATCCCTACATGATAGTTTAGCTCAGTAGATTGCAATTTCACCTCTGAGGTTTACAGTTCAACTTTACTTCAAGTTCTGAACACGTAATCGAAGGTGTCACTTTAGAACCGTACTAAGAGAATATTGCATTGCTGAAGTTCTGACTGAAAGATGAAAGGACCCTATTCTACAAATGTGACAAATTTAACATCTTGCCTTGTATGTTCTCCAACAGAAAAAGTGGTATCAGTCATTCCCATAAGTAATTAAAATATCTTAATTTCAGAGTGGATTCAAAAGCATAATTTCAAAATATATAATAGTTTAATCAGGCATGTAATGACAACATTCTCTTCTGACCTGAAACATATATTTTTCTGTTTCACGTTTTGCTTTGTCAATCTTTTTAAATACAGTCTGTCTACACAGTCAATAAAACATGGGACAGGATTTTCACAGCAGTATATGGGTGGGAGCAAAGGCCAGCTGATGCATAATCCTCGACTACATAATTCTCAAAACCCACCCTCTACTACCAATCTGAATGCCAGTTTGCCATCCTATCCCTGAGAAACTTTCCAGATGTTGGGTTGGGAGTGTATAATGGCTACTAGCCTGCAAGTGGCGGATAACTTATTTAGATCATTTAAAGTTTAATCAAGGACAGTTATCGGATGCTGGCTGTGATTGGGAGAGTGCTCCGGGATGCTGCTGAGTCACATCCCCGCATCACCAGATCACAGACACTCAATGGCAGCTTGGCATCTGCGGCCACTTTAAATTCTAACTTCAGGTGAGGAACATCTCACAATAGGATGCCCTCTTTCTGCCTTATTTGGAATGGCAGGCTGCAGCTCCTTCTATGCTGATGGCTTTCCTCCTGGTTCTTCATCTTTGACAATGTCTCTGATTATGAGGTGAGCATTTCAGGACAAAGAAGATCATTACATGGTGACTGTTTCTGATACAGTATGGGGTCAGGACTTCCCGTGTGACACCAAGGTTGAGGACTCGATGCTAAAACCTGCCCATAGCCAGGCAGAAATCATAAAGTTGCTTTATTTCATGAGACGTAAAGATGTAGTGCAACAGTTACAATTCAATTCGGAAAACTGATCCATGCATGAAAAGCTAAAACAACAATATATCATCAGTAGAACATATTCCTGGACTTAAACAGGATGATTCCAAATGGTGTTTCAACATTTTCAGCCTCTTCATCCGATTGAAAGCTTTTACAGATTTTACTTTAAAACCTCTCCCCTTCCCTCAGTTTGCTCCTATATTCCTCTGCTGACAGCCAGAATACAGGTACGATGAAAGGATGCACAGCAAAATGGATAGAGATTTGTTTGTTGTTATCAATTGCTGAGGCAGACTAACAAATGTCTTATAATTTTTAAGACTAGCTAATTAATATTGCAACCATCAGAGTGTTTTTTTTAACCTCTGTGAAACAGTGTTTTAATATATATTTTTTAAACAAAGGGTTCCAAAAAGATCTGCCTAACTTTTGTTCTTGAAATATATCTTAACAATTTTCTGGTACAAATCAAAGAACAGCAAGGGTTCATCTGTTAAGTGAAGCCAAGCTTCCACTCTCAACCATGATAATTAAAGAGCAGATATACTTAATTTGCTGTCTGAGGGCCTTGTTATGTGTAAACAGGGTGTCTTGTCTCTTTCCATAGTATAAGGTGATGCACTTTAAAAATAAATCCTATGTTGTGAAACATTTTTGAACATCCTAAGGATGCAATAAAGGTGCTTCTTTCTTCTTGCTCCACTACAGCTATGAGACACACTCCATTACAGCAACACAATGCGAGTTAGGATGAACTAAAGAAGTCTGGTTTCTCCATGTTACAGAGTATGAGTGTTCAACACCAGGGTGAAATGTGGATCCCTTGTTGGATATGGTCACTTAACACCATATTCAAAAGAGTAGTTAGTTCATGGTTAGCTGGCCAATCAAGGACTGCAAATGGGCTCCAAATGCTTGAAGGCCAATAGGAATCCCTCCAGTACTGAATCAAAAAAATGGCAGACAAAGGAGAAAGATGAAGCCTTAAAATAAAAACATGTTTTCAGCAGTTATATAAATTCCCAAAGAACAAAATGTCCATGATCTCCTCCCTCCACAGGACAGAAACAAGGATGGTGCAGAGGACATTGTTTGGTGTGGAGAAATTGGGCAGACATCTCAAGTTATCCCTGAAGAATTATTCCCTCCAGCCTGTCTCCTGCTGAGAGACCACCTCCAGGCATCTGTGTTTGTACTGAAGTGCAATGATTTACAAAAGTCTTTTTTAGGCTGCTTTGTCACATGTCCTCCACCATGAGGTACACATCCTGTAGGGTAGGCAGACATTTTAAGCTACACTTCAGTAAGTCCTCATACTGAGCCACACTGCTGTGTTGTACATACGAGGATGTAGCTGGGAATGGAGGGTTTGAGTTATAAGGAGATGCTGGATAGGCTGGGACTTTTTTCACTGGAGCACAGAAGGCTGACAGGTGACCTTACATAGGTTTATAAAATTATGAGGGATATAAATAAGGTGAATAGCAGGTGTCTTTTCACTCAGGTGAGGGATTTCAAGACTAGGGGGCATATTTTTAAGGCGAGGGGAAAGAATTAAAAAAGACATACGGGATTTTTTTTTTACACTGACTGTGGTTCGTATGTGGAATGAACTTCCAGAGGAAGTAGTGAATGCGGGTACAGTTACAATACTTAAAAAAACATTTCGGAAAGCACATAAATAGGAAATGTTTGGAGGGATATGGGCCAAACACAGGCAAGGGGGGGACTAATTTAACTGGGGATTATAGTTGGCATAAACTGGTTTGTTCCGAAGAGTCTCTTTTGGTGCTGTATGACTCTATGACTCTACTCAAAACACGATGTGAGAAATGGCATGTTTCCAGAGCTGAAATTAAAAAAAAAACACAGCTGCAGACTTATGACCTGTAAAAAAAAACAAAAATGGTGATCACAGTAAAAAAAATGCTGAAAAGAAAATGGCTGCAGCCTTTCCCCTACCTCCTGGTCAATTATTGGGGATATAAAGCAAAACTGCAAGTTCTTCCATGTACAATTGTAGAATTATACAACAGCTTTCGATTTGTTGAGCAAACCAGAGCAATTGGCTGCACTTTTATCACTGTTGGGAAGTGAATGTTTCAAAATCTCTCTGATGAGCAGAAAGGACACAGCAGGAATTTTAAAAGCTTTGAAGGCATGCTTTCAATCCCAAGTGAGTGTTACATGTGAATGGTATGTATTCAATATTAGAGAACAAAAGATTCTATTGATCAATATATAACATCCTTACCTCAGTTTGCAGAAACCTGTGATTTTTTTCATAAAAGAAAGAATGAACTAATTAAAGAGAGGATCAAACTAGAAATAAGGGATGCAAAAGTGAAAGCGTACCTATTGAGAGAAGACAAGCTTACACTGAGGAGTACAATTGACTTGTGGAGAAGTGCTGAGGTTATGAGTCAATGGCTTGCGTAGAACAGACCAGGTCTTACATCAGGCTGACAGATTTTCCAGGCACACAGGGCAGAACAACAGTAGACAAAGTGACAGTCTACCAGAAGCCACTTCAAAGTATCTTCCTCAAGCCATTTTCATCTGTTCCAAAACAGTTACAAAGAGCTATACTAGGGTTACAGAGATATCATCTGGATGTGACATACAAGGAAGGAAATCAGATGTATATTGCAGGCACATGGTTGAGAGCAAACCCTCCTGGAAAACCTAAGTACAGGATGCTACAATAGCTTGTGAAATCTTCCAGATTCACTGTGAAACAATATGCTTTAGAGCTCATTAACACAGCAGAGACACTGAATATAACAGGCACGCGTCTTGCTCAAATCAAGAAAACTATCCAACAAGGGTAAATCTCCAACTGTTGCACCAAGTTGTGATAAAAAAATGGACTGAAAGAATCAAGTTAACCATCAAACCCAGAGGTCCGCAACAAACCAATGACAGAAGGACAAGAACAGGAACAATTGTCCTCAACAAAACATCATCACCCAGATGAACAATAAATGACAACAATGCACACATTAATTTCAGTAAGAAACAGGCACAATTTAAAGACTGCATGGGCAATGCTTACACATAGATTGGTGAAAATAAACTATAAAGGCACATTAATGTATATAGTTGGATAAAGAAAATTGAACATGCAGGCCTTTTTAAAAATTGAACAGAGAGTTTATGGATTGAAATGCAATCAGGTACAAATTTCTCTTCTAGTTTGCCATAGTCATGTGGGGCGGCACAGTGGCTCAGTGGTTAGCACTGCTGCCTCACAGCACCAGGGTCCCAGGTTCGATTCCAGCCTCGGGTGACTGTCTGTGTGGAGTTTGCACATTGTCCCTGTGTCTGCATGGGTTTCCTCTGGGTGCTCCGGTTTCCTCCCACAATCCAAAGATGTGCAGGTCAGGTGAATTGGCCATGATAAATTGCCCATAGTGGTAGGTGCCTTAGTCAGGGGGAAATGGGTCTGGGTGGGTTACTCTTTGGAGGGTCGGCGTGGACTGGTTGGGCTGAAGGGCTTGTTTCCACACTGTAGGGAATCTAATCTATCATGATGTACACTCCCTGTAGGCAGACATCTTAAGCTACACTTCAGTAAAGACCTGATGTGGAATACTCTGCTGTGTTGTACACTCAATACAGGCTCCTGGGCTCTGGAAGCCATAAGGGATTTGCAGGTTGATTGGAAAGGTTCAGTTGTGTTCTGATCATTGGCTTTAAAGGCCTTGTAAGTATCTTTCCCAAATCATGCGCTAACTGAATCCTCAAAAATGACTTAGAGGGATGGAATTGGGAGCAAAATGGGAATGTCAGCTGATGTCAAGAAATTGTGAGCCCTACGGCAGGATTCCTTAAGCATTCCGTTATAAGGAACTGGCAACTGTTCATATTTTCTGCCCAACTTACCACTATTCATGCATTTAACTTGTCCTCATGTAGACCATTGCATGTAAGAAACTAACATTAAAATAGATTAAAATTTAATGTAGAGGCTACAATTTCTAAAAGTGGAACAATGAAATGAACAGTTCCAAAGAAACACACTATCAAGACATGTTTAATAAAATGACTGTTTTCTTTGAATGCCTTAGGAATCATGAATGAGCTCCACAAAACCATCAGTCTGATTGTTATCTTAGCCAAATTCAACTGTGCAATGTGTAAACCCCAAATCCCTTAGCTACACATTATTGTGTACTCAAAGATGAAGTATTGGAAACGATCAGCAGCATCAAATAGAGAGAAAAACACAGTCAATACTTCAGATTGGTGATCGTTCATCAATTGTTTATGACTTGTTGAATATTTGATTTTTTTTCTCTTTATTTCAGGTTTCCAGTAGCTGCAGTATTTTTCTTTTGTGTTCATGCTCTGTGTATTGTTTTACAAACTCATCCCGAGAAATGGTTTCAGCTCATGTGAGTTACCTCCTCAATACATAGCACTGCTGACATCATCGGGGTAAGGACAAGAACTGGACAAGGTCTAGCCAAGCTCCATTACTATTAAAAGATTTTCAAAATACAGGATGTTATTCTGATAAAGAACTTGGTGATGTGGTAAATCCTGTACAGCGGTTCTGGCACTGTGATATTTGCCACTTTTGCTAATGTGTGACACTGGGTAATGGTTGTATGAAGTAGTTCGCTGCTGCTAATCATCCTTTACCTTTACTTTATCTTGGGCCTATCTAATGAACAGTGGTAGAGGACAGTAGATACATAAAATGTACTATTCTAAGATAACAAAAGGTTTACTGCATGCTAGCAATAAGTACAGCTACACTTAGTCAGGTAGCTAGCTGAGGAAGGAGTGGGGCTCTGAAAACATGTGATTTCAAATAAACCTGTTGGACTATATCCCAGTGTTGTGTGGTTTTTGACATTGTCCACCCCAGTCCAACACTGGTACCTCCACAGCATAATCACTGAGACCTTAGGGAGCTGCTGTAGATATGTCAGCCCCCTCCAAAAGCTATTAAGGAATTGCTCTTCTCCAAACAGACATGTGTGACATCATTAAAATGGGTGAAGCCAATGTAACTTGAATATTAACTCCTTCAGAACCATTACTTTATGCAAGAGAAGCTAAAGAAACAGAAAAGACTTTATCCCCAACTTGGGCTTAAGACATGCTCATATTGATCCTGTTGTACTATGTACTGACCCACACTGAAACATCCACTGATTAGCGAATACTTTCCAGGACTGCAAATAAAACTATGTGACACAATGTTGTGCCATGAACATGTGTTTTTTGTTCTCTATCTGCTTCAATAAGACTGGCAGAGTAAGTGGACTATTGTCCAAAAGCTGCTGAAAATCTCACAGCTCACAGAATATCCAATGATATGCTTGGTCAACAGTGGGACATGTACAACCACTGCAGGAGATTTAGATTATTGGGGATTCAAAGGCTCACTGGGTGAGACACAAACATGATAGCCGGATGCCAAATTTGGAAATAAAAAGACAATTGCTTTTTGAGTATGAGAGATGGCTCCAGTCATTGAGAAGCACATCATTTATCTCATGACAGCAGCTGAAGATTCAATAATCCATAGTACTGATGCATTGTTTAGAAATTCTGCAGTCCACGCACAAGTCCAGAAATATCTCAACATTTTTACCAAACATAACTAGTGTTGTTTCTTGTCCACGGTGACTATGAGGTCATTACCATATATGTACTTGAGCAAATAATGCTTAATATGTCCGCAGATATTTTGAAGTCTATACTGGTAGCTTTGAACAAATTGTTGCTTGTGGATTGGTTGGAGGAACTGTTATAGCATGATACGCTGCGCACACACACCATATTACTCATTAATTTCAACTTTGACAATCATAGATGTATTATCAATCTCGATAGTTATGTTGTAACTGGTAGATGCAGGTGGAAGGGTATTGGCAAAAAGGTGCACTACCATTATGCTAAATGAAATGCATTCAAATTCAATCCAGCGACTTAAAACTGGACATCCATGAGTTCGGTCGACATTAAGCAACAGCAAAATTATGTTCAGCCATAATAGGTAAGCTCATAGCTCAGCACTATAATTACTATGAAAGCTCAGGGACAAACTGTGACTCAATGAGGAGTCAAAGAGAGTCTGCCAAGAAAAGTACCAAGCATACCAAAAACTGAAAAGAAAAACAATATACTGGAGAAACCAGTCAGGTCTGGCAGCATCTGCAAAGAGAGAAACAGCTAACATTTTCAGTCAGATAAGAGTTTTTCAGTTTCTGAAATGTTTACTCAGTTTCTCTGTCCATAGATGTTGCCAGACTTGTCCCCAGCATTTTCTATTTAAGAATTCCAAAATCCACAGTTTGATTTTATACTTAAACTGGAGGTACTGACGTGATCAAACCATAACTCAGAACATCATACTAAATACTGGATGCAGCAAGATACATTCAAAGCTGATCAATCCCACAATTAACAGATCAGATCCCAACTCTGCAGTCTTGCTGCACCCTGTTGTGAACATGAGAGGGCAATTAAGCGGTTAATGGGAGAAGAAGAATAATGTCCATTATATAATCAGAAATGCTGAGTACATGATCCATCAAGGCCTCCTATTCAGGCTCCAACACAGATATTAATTATATAAATTAAAGCCAAGTATACAAAGGTGGGAGGCACTTTGTTTTGCAAATATAAAGAGGCACTTACTGACACTGGGTGGGTAGTGGAGTTAGGACCTGTACATGTAATGTCTCATTTTGTTAATAATTGTAAAATTGAGTAACAACTAACTTTTCATCTCTTTCAACATCTGGCTGTAAGAATGTTAATAATAGATTTTATCAAGAATTGGCTTCATATACTGAATAGAGGAAAGGCTATGAGCTGCAATAACATCCAGCTATCGTGGTGAGGGGTTGCACTCCAGAACTACCTCACCATCATGCCAAGCTGTTCCAGTAGAAAGCTGCAAACATGGCATCTACCTTTTAATTCTATTCATTCGTAAGATGTGAATGTTACTGGCTGGGCCAACATTTAATTCCCATCCTTACATGCCCTTGAGAGACGGGTGGGGAGCAGCCTACTTGAACTATCACACATCTACAATCCAAAAGGAAGGATGTTCCAGGATTCTGAATTGACAACAATGAAGGAGTGCCTCTTTATATTTATAATTCAGAATGTTGTGTAGCTTGGAGGGAAATTTGAAGCTGGTGGTGTTCCCATGCACCTGCTGCCCTTGTCCTTCCAGGCTTGTCAAAAAGAGAGAAATTGCCTGGCTATGTACTGTCCAAAAAAAGCAGGATAAATTGAAGCTGGCCAATTATTATCTTCATCAGTCTACTCTTGACCTTAGTAAAATGCTGGTGAGTGTCACTGACAATGCTATCAAGTGGAACTCCCTCAGCAATAAACAACTCCCTGATACTTTGCTTGGGTTCACCAAGAACACTCTGCTCCAGCCCTCATTTTAGACTTGGTCCAAAAATTGGCAAAAATGTGAATTCAAGATGATTGTCTTTGACATAAAGGTTGCATTTGATCAACTTTGGCATCTAACAGCATTTATAAGATTGTGCTCAATGGCAAACCTCTTAATTGGTTGGAATAATACCTATACAAATGAAGATGGTTGCCATTATTAAAGTTAATCATCTCTGTTCCAGGACGTCATTTCAATAGATTGTCAAGCTCAACTATTTTGTGACTTCATCAATTACCTTTCCCCCAAAATAAAGTCAGCAATGGAGATATTCATGGATAATTACACAACGTTCAGTATGATTCCATTTGCAGCAAGAACTAGACACAGGCTTTGGCTCATAAGTAGGAACTAACATTCATGCCACAAAAATGAAGTGTCATGACCGATTTCAGCAAGACAGAATCTAAACATCCTCCTTTGACAGTCAATGGCATTACCTACACTCAGTCCCGATGTCTAAGTTGTTATCAGTAACTAGATATTTAAGTGGTCCAGTCACATAAATAGTATGGGGTAGATGAGCAGATTAGAGGCTAGGAACTTTGCAGCAAGTAATTTGCATCCTGGCTCCCAGAGTTTATCCACAAGTTAGATAGATGTGATTGAACACTCTCCACTTGCCTGTAAGACTGCAGTTCCAAAATCACAAAAAATTTGATGGGCTTGCACCCCATCCACCATTTTAAACATTCACTCCCTGCATCTCCAAAGCATAATGGCAGTGGGGCGTGTTTCCTGTAAGATGTTCTGCAAAAAATTTCAAACTAGCAAGCTTGACCATTTAAAAGAATAAGAGGGAAGAGCAATATGAACATTAATGCCTGCAAGTCTCCTTCTAAGTCACACACCATCCTGACTTGGAATAATGTTGTTTCTCACTGTTGCAGCATCAAAATCCAGGTCCCCTTTTTCAAAACAATAGGGGGTTTATCTAAATCTCAAAATTTCAGTAGTTCAAAGAGGCTGCTTATCACCATCTTCTCAAGGGCAATTAGGAAGCAGCAAATAACTTCTGGTCATACTAGAGATACCTTAACAAGTATGGATCAGATCTCTGCCTCTATCTTTAATATTCATTCATGATGTCCTATAGTTACTGATTTTTACACAACTACTAACGCTGGGAAGTCAGCAGTAACATTGTTCCAGCTTACTCAGATTTCAATAAATATCCAACATTATCTCAAATCCCATGGTTGAAATTAATATAATTTGTCAAGATCTTTGACGCATCTTAATATGGGGTCACAACCATTGGTTGGTAGCTTTGGTTGGAGTCCCAACCATGACTTTGAATCAAGGTAAACCACAACATGTGAATATGTTTGAAACAACAGTCATATGTGCAGCAACAAAATGATGAGTAACAAGAAATTGGCTTCCTGGTACTTAACCTACAGGAAGCTGTTTTACTGCAGGTGATATGTCACGTGCCATTTGCTGTAATTCTGGTATGCATTCTCCTTTGGGCAGATTTAGGTACTGTATTAGACAAACACTGGTAATGTTTGCAAACTTAATATTGTCAGAAAAGATGTTGTTGAGTAAGATTCAGAGACTCAAAAAAAGTTTTGTGCACATTAGGGGTTTTACAAATGTCCAAATGCCTCATTTCTTGGCTATTGGCCAGCCAGTAATGAGAGGTACCTGAAAAATGGGGATCTCCCCCCACAATTGGCACCTGTGCTGAAAAATGTTGCCATGCTATATATCTCGGTCTGAATAAATATTTAAATTCACTAGTATCACACTGCTTTTAGAACAATATTTATAGCTGATTGATCAATAACATTCAATTTTTGGATCCAGTATTCTCAACTTCCTCATGCAAGTATTAAGGACCATTAGTCACAGTCAACAAGATTTTTTTTAAAGTCCTGTCACAAACACAGCACGTTACAGTGTAGCCGTGAAAATAAACTTGGGAGGTATCAAAGAGCTTTGTCTGAGGCAATATTGTCATTCATCTCACTGTTATCCAAGATCACAGTGAAATACATTTCTGGGACTGGCTATCACAGTGGTGACAATTCCATGCAATGCCCTGTCAAAATGTTGGTTTAAGAACAGTAATTGCATCTTCGGTGTGTCTCTGCATAGAGATTCTGGCAATTACTTGCTCAAGGAGCATTCATTGTAAAGCTAAACTCGCTGCAAATCACTTTTCTCTGTGCTTTTTAAACAATAAAATTGCATTTATAGGCTGTGATTTGTAAAATGTCTAATGGCAAAAATAATATCCAAGGAATTAATTGCATTTTAACAGAGTGCCTTTGTTTACAATCATTGATGTATTCATTCCATCTCCATTAAAGCCATGTAATTTTATAACAGCTTGAGAAAGATCTGATTGCATCCAACATCTTAATCTGTCTTTCTATCTCAAATAGTCACACACCTGCTTATTTTAGGTGGAGGGCTCTTGTGACACATGGTAATGTCCCTGCCTCTGAGCCTGGTGATCCAGGTTCAAGTCCCAGAAGTGTGAGGTAACATTTCTCAACAGGTTGATTAGAAAACATCTAAGTCTTTCAAGTTTCCAGCATTTGCAGTCCCATTTTAAGTGTAAGGATGTCCTTTTACAAATCTGCTTCTTACTTTCATGAAACTTTATGCCACTTGCTTGCTGGTTATTTTCTTGTTTTCTGATTTTTCCAGTGAAGATGAATCTGATGATAGAAACAACTGGAAAAGGGGTCCCTTCTCAATTTTGTTAATGGGGGCAGTAAACACTGTACCTCATAGAGATTGCTAGCCAGGAGGCAAATGCCAGGGCTTCAAGTGAAGCAATTGTGGTAATCACTGCTCAGCAACAGCAGATAATGCCCATAGTAACAGCAGAACCTGTGCTGCAGATCCTGAATAACTTTTCAAATTTGAATCAACTCTTACAGACACTGCAGTTTCTGACACAGTATAACACATATCATTCTATCCCATTCTGAAAAAAAACAACAATTAATGACCACAGAATTGTCCTATACAAAACATGCGACTAATTAGTAAGAGTAAGCAGGGTGGACATCAGTACTTTTTCATGCTGTACAACCATTAGAAATGACTGGTTGAACTTGGGAAAGAATGGATTATTAAAACTGATGATGGGTTAGAGGATAGATGTTTTAACAGAATCTCAACAGGACAAGGACTCATCTTGCATAGCAAGGTATTTTTATTGCGAAGTTTGGTCTACATTAACTTGTCAAGCATAGTCACTCAAA
The DNA here is from genome assembly GCF_004010195.1 of Chiloscyllium plagiosum. Lineage (NCBI taxonomy): Eukaryota > Metazoa > Chordata > Chondrichthyes > Orectolobiformes > Hemiscylliidae > Chiloscyllium > Chiloscyllium plagiosum. The sequence goes on along the minus strand of NC_057721.1, from coordinate 24,329,203 downwards.
GGTTCTTGGGAGCTGTACAGAATATATCTGCTCCCTTTGGGGACCCATGTGGGACTCAACTGTCTCCATTCAAAGAGTTTGTGACATTATTTAGTTGGGTGGAGCACAATGTAATATAAATATTTGCTTCTTCAGAACCAATAGCTCACAACATTTGCACTCTGTTGTAGCTTCTCAAGAACTAACTTCCCTGAATAATGTGCAAAAAGCAAAATACAACGTTACACTCGAGCATTAAAATTTCAAAGCTTTGCTTACTTTAAGAAAGAATAAGCTTGCATGCATTTCATATCCTCAGAATGTTCCAAAATATTTCATAAACAAATAATTACTTGAGAAATACAATTACTATTTATTACGTAGCCTAAATCTGCAGCCAATTTGCTACAAACAGCATTGAGATATGACCAGTTGTATTGGTTTGTGAATCAATGGTAGGCAGGACAATAGGTTAATTGCTTTGGTTTTTTAAAAATATATTTTGAACAATGGATAGACATCCTTTTGTGTCTGATCTAAATGACAGCAAATTTAAAAATCACCATTTGGTTGGCTCTGAAGTGTTAGTTCAGACCAATGCTTCACTAATCTTTTCCTACCATGAACCCATTTTGAGGCTTCCTCAGTGTTATGGCCTCTCACTGAGAGCTGTGGGTGTTTGAGTGTGTAATAATTCGGTCAGAGCCATTACTGCCATTACTGCCTCAAAGCTCGCGAACCCACTTGTGGTCCCAACCCCCACTTTGGGAAGCCCAAGATTGTGACCAAACCCAGGATTTGAATGCATAGAAGGACTGCTATCACTGAGCCAAGCTGAAACCTTTTTTAATACAGGTAGGATGCTTTCTGATTATGACTTGACTGGTCTCAAATTGCAACACAAATCCTCATTTGCCATGCATGAAAAGAACATCAGAAGCAGCTGGAGTAGATAGTTCAGCCCCAGGCCTTCTCCCTCATTCAATACAATCATATAATCTCAACCTCAATTTCTTGCCCGCTCCACACAATGCTTCAACCCATCACTCAGCAAACATCTATCACCTCCTTTAAATTATTCTGTGACCTCGCATTCACCGCATTTTGTGGTGTGAATTCCAGAGATTCATAAAATGTTGAGAAAAGTAATTCCTCCTTGTCACTGTTTTAATTTTGCTATCCCCTTAAACTAAAACTATGCCCTCTGGTTCTAGATTGCTAGACAAGGAGAAACATCCACTCTACATCTATTTTGTCAAACTCCTTTAGCATCTTATCAGGCTCAACTTGATCTCCCCTCATTCTAACACTGCAGATTTTTATTTCTATCATTTTGAGAACTGTAACTTCAGTGATTACCTAATTGTTATGCCTACTTTCCATAGAGGTTACTCTAGCTTCTACATATACTTATATGTTATCGCCATATTTATGAAAGCTTGATTAATTGATTACTTAGACAATTGATGGAAATAATCATATGGAAAGGTGACAAAACAGGGCTTCATGGAACCTCACCTATTAAAACATCTCATTCAGATTCAATCCCATTAATCACAAAACTCAGCGGAAGGAATTTTAGCCATCTTTTCCTGTAAAACAATTGTCTTTGCCCAGTATAATCTAATGTTTCTCAATACACTTGATGTGAGTACCAAAAAACAGTTGAAAGAAACAAAATAAAACAGGTTGATAATGCACATGTGCCTTGACAGTTCTTGCTTTTCTGTGAAGGTCAGTGTAAAATCAACAATGTTAAAATAATAATTTTTTAAAAAATGGAATTTCAACACTAGTGGCCAAATTATATCCCAGGGCACCTTGAGGACTTTTGTTCCATTCTCCGAGACATTATGAATTATGACTTATTCATATTTGATAAATTCTTTTTTTGTCCTTCTTGACGATGAATATGACAAATCTCCAATGTCTGCAGTAGGGAACAAAGCAAGTTTGATTGTATGCTGACACTGGCCACAATAAACAATCTCAGTTCTATTATCATACAGGTTAAATAAAACACTTTGCATCATCTCAACAATGGTTTAATTTGAAGTTTTCCCTTTAGGTTCTTTTATCGTATTGTAATGGTTTAATGGACAAAAATGTCATGCAAGATGATTTAGCTTAAGAGTGAGTCAGTCAGACCAACATCAAATTATCCCCTGCTGATTCCATCTGAGGTGACCACTCTGTTTCTGACACCTATCAAGTTCTGCCTGAGCCAGCCCATGGAACCAATAGTTATATCTTGAATATTATATTCATGTCTGTAACGACAAATCATTATATTGTTCCTCAGTATTCCCACAACATGAAATATGAACAAACTATCCCTTACAGTGCTGAGTCACTGAACCAACTCGCATACTTAATTGTTGATATTTGGATTCTTATCAGACATACTTTGCCAGGAAATAATGTGTTAAAAATGTACACATTATCTGAAGCTAAGATTACTATTGATCTGCAGTTCATTGCTTCTTGCCAATTATAGTCAGGGCAATGATTTATGTGAACATTCTAAGGGTGAATGTGTGGCTTTTGCCCACAGATACAATTCCCAATATTCTGTATTGTCTTCTTTTAATGCAGCCCTTTCCCTTTTGATATAATCAAAGGCTCTGTTTCAAAGTCATGGCACAGGCCTCCAGCACCAAATTATGCACAAGCAGTAAATGGGATTCACACAAGCACAAAATAACAATGGCATGACCATTAGAGATTTTAATGATAACTTAGATATCTGCAGTTACAGTCATAGAGATGTACAGCGTGGAAACAAACCCTTCAGTCCAATTCATCCATGCTAACCAGATACCCTAAATAAATCTACTCCCATTTGCCAGCATTTGGCCCATATCCCCCTCAACCTTTCTCATTCATATACACATCCAGAAGCTTTTTAAATGTTGTGATTATACCAGCCTCCACCACTTCCCCTGGCAGCTTATTCCATACATGCACCACCCTCTGCATGAAAAAGTTGCCCTTTAGGTCCCTTTTAAATCTTTCCCGTGTCACCTTGAACCTGCGTCCCCTAGTTTTGGACTCCTCCACCCCAGGGAAATGTCCATGTCTATTTACCCTACCCATGCCCCCCATGATTTTATAAACCTGTATAAGGTGAACCCTCAGCCTCTGATGCTCCAGGAAAAATAGTCTAGAGTGTCCTGAGATTAAAAAAAAATTGCAATCATAGACAAAGTCTAAAAGCCTCCATAATCTTACATAACATGAAAACATGCCATGGTACTACTGATGATGGGTTACAGGAAAACAAAAATATTCTTCTTTTTTATCTTGAATCAAATAGGACAGTATCGACTCAGTAACATTTCAGGCCAGGCACTTGATATCTGGTACGATCTGCTTAAAACTTCTTTCTATTTCATCCTTGAACCACAATATCTCAGGTCCCGTTCATCTTCTAACAATAAGAGTGAATCCTCTTTTGCATACCACATGCTGCTGCATAAAAGCAATCTATTGCATAAACGAACACACTGCCTGCAGCTCCTTATTTAAATCATTGAGTTTTACTTCAAATCCATTTCATTCTAATAATGTCAATAACTAATTTCTCCTTTTGCTGAATGGTATTTAATGTACTGGGCAGTTTTTAAATGATGTACAAATTTGGGCCATTTTGGCTAAGTTGCAGATAATTTCAGTGAACAGAAACTTCACCTCCCTCTCTTCATGGAGTGACATGCTTCAAAATGTGACTTCACGTCATTTTGAACCAGTTCTACTTTCAAATAAAATATTATGTTTTGCTCGCCCTGTTATAACTCCATGATGAGTTTAATTTATTTAAGTAGTTATTTGGTGACACAAAACTTGACTATTACTGAAAAAAAATAGGCATCCTGTTGGAGTTTTATTTTTATCAGGACAATTTGCAAAAAATACTAATTGAAGTGAAAAAGAAAATAACATTTATGGAGAGGAGGGAAATGCTGGTTGGTTCATTGCTATGGTTTGTAGAGTCATTGCTATGGACAATGTGCCAAAATAATGATAATTGATAGTTAACTGCCAGACTTTATTTACATTTTAAATCAAGTTAGTGATCTAAGATTGGGCAGTGCAGAGTCGTGGGAAATGTACCAATCAATGGTTGTCACCTATTTTGTCAAGTTGAAATGAGCATAGTGCATGTGTATGTTCTTTCTGCCCTCAGAGAAAACCCTGTGTATGAGCATATGTAGGTTCCAGTCCATGCAATCTACATCAGGGACAATAGAGTTCTATCTCACTGCATTTCTTTAATTCTTATAAATAAATCCAAAAATCCAACTAGTAGATAAGTCCCAGGCATTTCAAAATTTTTATTTGGCAAGGCCTTCCAAGTACTCAGTCTAATCTTCAAATGCATTAACAGAATGGAAAACCTGAACAAATGATGGGCCAAAAGAAAAAGCCCCACAAGGCAGCTGGAATTCAGCCCAAAGTACTATTTGCTGTAATAACAGCAGTGATACTATTGGTAATAATTTTTATTGCCGGGTAAATCAGAAACCTACTCCTGATGTGGTCTATAAGAGAATGGTTCTGGATGAGTTAATGCTTGAGCCATGCAAAAATCTGGCCTTTCTGTTGATGTCACACGGCTCCAGGGTCAAGAATCATTTGGACTCCAACATGATCACTCCCTGGAGGCAGGTGTGAACTCTTTATCTCTGAGTGGTCATAACCAATATGTTTAAGAGTTATACAATCACAGTCATAGAGGTGTACAGATGGAAACAGATCCTTTGGTCTAACTCATCCATGTCGACCAGGTATCATAACCTAATCCTGTCCCATTTGCCAGCACTTGGCCCATATCCCCTCTAAAACCTTCCTATTCATACACCCATCCAGCCACCTTATAAATGCTGTAATTGTACCAGCCTCCACCACTTTCCCCTCTTACCTTAAACCAATACCCTTCAGTTTTGGACTCTTCCACCCCAGGGAAAAAGACCTTGAATCTTCATCCTATCCATAAATCAATATGTTATAAACTGTTATGTAAATAAGCTAACCTTCTTTTTGAAAGACTAGCCTCTTATGCAGACAGTTATTTGTTGTCCATTCTTCACAACAGACTAATGAACAGACCCATGGACGAGCATAGAAAGAAAAACTGTTTGCAGCGCTCTGTCCCAGCTACAAACTCTTAGCAGTTGGCACCAGGCACCAGAGAAGGATATCCTATGGTATCCGTGGTGATCTCTTAATATCCTATTGCCCTCATAAGTGCATTTAAATGTGGCATTCAAAAAGCTGCTGTCAGAGAAAACCTGTTTTTGAACACAAGGAACTATTTCTGTGCTTGCTGACAGAGTTGGCATCACAACTCCAATATGTAACCTTGTGGTACTTATCTACAAAATAGCTCTTTTAAAAGTAAAAGGTTGAGAAAACTAGGGCATTAGTATATAAAGATCTTGTTCAAAATAAAATAATAGGTGATATTATTAATGAACATCTGCAGCTGTGAAAATTCAATTTTACAAATGTGGAATCTCATTCTCTCAGAAGAAAAATTGCAAATATATAAAAATTAAACAACAACATTAATATTGTGTTTTTCTGCTTTCCAATCTACTCCTTTATCATATGCGTGTGTTCCAATATTTAAAGCATGAAGAGAAACAAAATAAATGTAACTTGCATTTCCTTTTCTCTTACTTCAGGTTTACTGGTTGAATATCTCAGTAGACATACTGTTGCCTGTGCTATTCACAGATACCATAGATAGACTATACTATATGCTGGATTTGTGGAAACGTCTGCTGATACATTGCATAAAATCTCTGGACAGCTGAACATACAGTGAAGGACAGAAGCTACTGCTTCACCATTGTGAGCAAAATCTGAGCTTTTGCACTTTGAATCATTTGTATTCCCTACAAATGAAAATAGAGTACTTTTGATTTATCCTGTGCAAAATATCGGGAAAATTTGAAAATTAGAAATCACATTTGCTCTTTTTTTCCCATTTTCTACATTCTGCAGTTAGCAAATTCTCTCTTTGCAAATCCAAATATCCAGGATTATTGAATACATTACTGGGCCAGAATACTAAACGCGAGGTAAACTCGTCATAGTCCCAGAATACCAGAGAGAGAGAAACCTGGTGATGAGCTTAAATGGAAGGTCTCCGTGCCTCAGGCAAGGAGTGCGCTTGAGAAGACAGGAACTCATGGTAACTTCAGGTAGTACTGGCCAAGAACATTACTGTAGTCTTTAATCACAATCAGGCTGAAATTTGGAAAGTCCTAAAAAATTGTTCCATTTGTAAAAAATAGAAAGTTTGTCCAATTGCCAAAGATAATGTTCAAAAGACCCTTGAAGATCTTATCAGCAGATGGAATGAGTATCTAATTAAATTGCTGTTTCAGAAAAAAAGAACACATGCCTAACACACGATATAAAACATAGCTTGGCATGTATTAAGGGAATGGTGAACCTATAGAACTTGGATGCAAGCATGATTTCAATTGTTTTGACTAAACTCCTGTTGATTTCTTTGGAAGAGTATTCCACCTGAGCTATTGTAAGGAGCAGCCTCTGTATAGTGCATCATGTAATAATAGTATATATATAGTACCCTGTAACACTATGATGTGTTTACTCTGTCTGAATACCTTCAAAAGAACAATGCAATGTCACAAAAATAGATGGGCAAAACAGCGCAAGCTCATGCATGCATATTAATCAAACTTTCAGGAAGTCATTTAGGATGAGATTTCATTGTTCACAGTGTTTTCTGAAATAATAATTTAAATAGGCCACTGTCTTTTATTGTAATATATTGTCAATTCTATGCATTTTCAGAATATGAAAAGGCATTGCATAATTTTCAGGTTTAGTGCCTTTCTGATATTACACTGATGTTTGGCACAAGCTTTGCTCTTGCAGCTTCCAGTCATAGTGACCACAATGGGAAATCAGACATTATCTTCAGGCATAGATGGTTTTTTCTTATGCAGACATGTAAGTTGATCAAAATTAATTACAGAGCAAACTAATTAGCAATCACGTGAATCGGAAATAGCATGTTTGTCTGTTGCATATTTAATTGTAGGTTCCAACATTTTATTTGTAAGTTTAAAGAATCACAACTAAAAACTGGATTGCTCACATTTTCAGTTGGGGGAGGGGTGATTAATCAGTTGGGGGAAGGGTGATTAATCAGTTGGGGGAGGGGTGATTAATCAGTTGACATATTGAAGCAGGCAACATGCTTAGAGTTAATGTCTACATGCAGAAAGTCATGTGCATGAGCCAGCTGTAACCAGCCCAAGGTAAGGGGTCATTCAGGTCAGCTCACCACAGGGAAGAACGCACTGAGATTCTGCATAGAGGTGTTAGACGAGAAGTTTGATCAGGTAACGTTAAGCCAGAAATTGAAAACCATATTCTGAGATGCTGGGTGCTCTGGCAAACCAGTGGACAGCCTCCTGGCCACGTCTGGGAGGACGGAAGAATCTAGCTCCTACATGGCACAGTTTAAAAGTCCTTTCTTTGACAATAAACAGATCCAATAGAATATTTGCAGACCCAGCCATGATGGGGAGTTTCCTGTGCACTCTCTCAGCTTCTACTGCAGTATAGACAGAGACCACTCAACTGGCAGAATCTCCTATTCTCTCAGGTGCAATCTACAGCCCACCCCAGGTGGATGTGAAGAATGCCCCGGATGAAACGTACAACTCCACAAATACCCTGGAGACAAAATTCCCCGAGACATTGTTCATCGTGGCCGGCAACTTCAACTCAGCCAACTTCAAGAGAGTGCTGCCAAAGTACCACCAACAAATCTCCTGCTCTGCCAGAGGACCGAAAATCCTGGACATTGCTACACAACCAAAGACACCTACTGCTCCATTCCTCCCATGCCCACACTTAGGGAAATCAGATCTCAATGCTATGTTACTTCTCCGAGCTTACAAGCAGAAGTTGAAACAGGAGGATCCTTCACTGAATCTAATATAATGGTGGTCTGAGGCAGTAGAATTTCTCTGGGACATTTCGAATTGGTATATTGGATCATATTCAAGAACTCAGCAGAAAACCTAAATGAGTACGCCACCACTGTCACACATTTTGTTAGCAAGTGCATGGACAACTGCACGCCAAAGTAGTCAATCAGGGTGTTTGCCAACCAGAAACCTTGTATGAACCGGGAAATCCACTGCCTACTGAAGACAGGGTGTGCAGCATTCAAGTTGGATGACCCATACCTATACAGAAAGTTCAGATATGACCTCCGCAAAGCCATCCAAGATGCCAAGCGACAGTACCAGACCAATTTAGAGGACACCCACTGCCTGTGGTAAGGCCTACACAACATAACTGTATACAAAATGAAGCAAAGCAAGATAGTGGGCTTAAACATATCCCTCCCTGATGCACTCAATACTTTTTCTATGCTCGGTTCGAGCAGAATGCCAACAGTGTGGTGTCACCTTTCCTGACAGTCACAGACACCCGTCCCCTCCATCACCACTGCAGACATCAGATCAGTCTTCCTGACAGTCATACCGAGGAAAGCAATGGGCCCGGATGGAGGCCTTGGCTGTGCACGTAGATCCTGTGGGGCCAAGCTGGCAGAGGTATTCACTGACATTTTCAACGTCTCTGCCTTACAAGCCAAATGCCCACCTGCTTCACGAAGACCACCATCATCCCAGTACCAAAGAAATCACATGGAATGTGCCCTAATGATTACTGCCCAGTGGCTTTGACCTCCATAATCATGAAGTGCTTCGAGAGGCTGGTCATGGCCCACATCAACGCCAGTCTCCCAGCCTACCTCGATCCCCCGCAATTTGCCTACTGACGAAACAGGTCCACAGTGCTTACTATATCGCTGGAATGTCTGGACAACGAAGACATCTATGGCAGACTCCTACTCATTGACTACAGCTCTGCCTTCAACACCATAATCCCCTCCAAACTGATCTCAAAACTTCAAGACCTAAGTCTAAGCTCTGTCCTCTGCAACTGATCTTTAGCTCTTAACCCACAGACCGTAATCAATGAAGACAGACAACTACACCTTCTCCACAGCAACCCTCACGAAAAGGAAAGATTTGGAGGGATAATGGGCCAGGAACAGGCAGGGTGGGACGAGTTTAATGGGGATTGTCTCCGGCGTGGATTGGTTGGACTGAGGGGTCTGTTTCCATGTTGTATGGCTCTGTGAGGTCAGGAAGGAAGGAGGAGGAAATGTCCCCATCTCCATCAACAGAGCAGAGGGGTTGAGAGGGTTGACAGCATCAGGTTCCTTGGAGTCACAATAATCAACAACCTGACCTGGACTTCCCACATAGATGTGATGGCCAAGAAGGCACAACAATGCCTTTTCTTCCTCAGATGGCTCAGAAAATTTGGCTTGTATTTAAGGACCCTCACCAACCTTTACAAATGCACCACAGAAAGCATACTGTCTGGGTGCATAATGGCCTGGTTCAGCAATTGCTCTGCCCAGAACAGTAAGAAACTACAGAAGCAAAACCAGAAATTGTGGGAAAAGCTCAGCAGGTCAGAAGCTTCTGTGGAGAGAAATCCAGGTCAAGTGCCCCTTCCTCAGAACTGCATCCTGCTCGCATGTCCACATGTCTGTCCTGAATCACAGCACCAACTGGAGAAACAACATCTCATCTTCAGACTAGGCACTTTACAGCCTTGTGGATTTAGTATTGAGTTCAAAACCTTTAAATTGTGAACCATTTATTCCCTTTTAGCTTGTTATTACATCCTCCGCTTCACCCGCCATTCCATTTTCTGCCCTTTCAAGTCTGGCAGGAGACACACCATGGTTCAGCCATTCTCACATTCCGATCACTTAATGTAAACTACTAACATCCTTTCTGTACCATCACCACTCTCCCAAACTATAGCATGAAGAAGAGTCACCTGGAGTCAAACTGTTAGCTTGTTCTTTCTCCATCGATGCTGACTGACCCACTGTCATCTCCAGCGTTTATTATTTTTAGTGCTTATCTTAAATGTAATGTGCATAATGACTAAATAATAAGAAACAAACTCTTACTGCTTATTCAAGACAGAGCCTGTCTTCTGCCTTAAGACACAGTGTGGGTACCATTCCCTGTATGGCTTCAGGAGTTTGACGAATACCTGTAACAGGAACTGGTGGCTGCGACTCTACTCAATATATCCCAGATGGCTCCAATACAAATCAGCATTTCCAAAATGCTGGTGTGCTGGCTTATATCTTTACACTACAAAGCATCTCAACTGCAAATTGGATGGCTGGTCCATTCAATAACACTGGTGGAGGTTGTGGGGTAATGTGTGCTGGCTGGGGGTTGGTGGGTAGATACTTCATCCCTCATGCACTTGAACACATGTTCAGCTGTGAGCGATTATATTACAGCATTGCATAATTTTGTTGTACGTACATCAAAAAAAGGCTGGATGACTGTTTGATATTACAATATGCGTATTGTCAAAGCTTTTAGTGAAGGCAAGATGCCTGTGCTAGCACCAGTACCAGCACCACATGAGGTGCATGGAGTGCACTATACCTGCCACTTTAATGGCCTCTGACATCTGCAGCACTGACTCCAGTGATCCTAATAATTATCCAATGGCACAACAGCTGCATACTACTTTCAATATGTAAGGAACAAACAGTCCACTCCTATTCCTATTTTCCAATCTAATTCACAGTTGAGTGTTACCACCTGCTGCAAGGTCAACATTGTGGAGATCTGCAGTTTACTTTATAATGTTGAAATTAAGTGAAATTTAGTACCAAGAAAACTTCTGTCTCCAAATTATAATACAAAGATAAAAAGGCAAAAAAAAGCATTTTCACAAATAAAATTTGTATCCAATTTGAATTTCCAGAACTTTTAGGCACAATGTGTGGTGTGATTTAAGATTACGCAGGATGGCTACCTTTGCTGAGCTTCTGAAGTGAGCATTTTCCAACTATATTTAGAGAATGATGTGTTGCCATCAAGCAGATAGTGTTCTTATAATTCAACCACACAGCTGCCATTTTAAATATGCTTCTACTTACAATGACAATACAAATTCAGGAGAACATAAAACGGGATGGCTGGTGATAAATTATCACTCATTTTAGACTATTGGACTGTAAAATTAAAAACTCATTTACACAGGAATGTATCAAATGCGAATTAATGGGGGTCAATATTTTACTGAATGCATCATCATTTTAAAAGGGATTTTCTAACACTTTCTCACTCTCCATATCTTCAGTTAATTTTATTTAGTTCTGAATTTTATCAATAATTTGTTAGCAGTTTAGAGTATTTCAGTATGTCTTGTATTTTCGACTCAATCTTGCCTCCAATTCCTTTTGCAATTTGAGTGATGCAATTAGATCACACAGATTGCAGAATTCATTAGTGCCATTTCTTACCTCTGTTCCGTGCTTATACCTTTTCACTGAAATAGGAATTGAACATGCAAGATGGAGAACTCATGTCCTGTTACTCTGTACTAGTGCACTAGTTCATAATAATGTCTCTAGGTACCTATTACATCTGACATATTCAAATTAATTGCACTGTACTCTCAGTAGTCACTCGAATCCAACAAACAAAGATATGAGAAAAATGCTTGTATGTTTGTAATATTCTCCCTTTCCCTTGAAGGCAGGAATTCAGGACTGGATTACTATTCTTGGGCCTAGAACATTGGCCATTTCCCCATTAAAATGAAATGCTATCCCTCTGCCTGTGAATTTCATATTTAACCAATGAAATAAGCAACAAAATGAAACTCTGAATATGGTCAATTGATTTCAACTACAATTTTCATATTAGGATGTGAAGGGTTAAAATGGATGATATGTGATTTTGTCAATCAGGACTTTTATGCTACTTTTATGAAAGTTATCGGCAATTTAAATTCTGTCAAATGAGGCCCCAACAGAAACATTCTTCCTCATAGGAACATATTCAGGACGGATGTCATTCTGTTCAGTTTTCTCAGATAGACTTGATGCTTATTGTCAAGCTGAGATAGTCCAATGATTTATTAGAAGTCACAAATATATTTGGCACACAAATATTTGAAGTAATAGATAGCCTGTGAAGTGCTGTTAATCTAGAATAATTCAAAGATATGGCTGTTCATTTTTTTTTTGTTCTATTTTACTGCAATTTCAAGGTCATTACTTGTAATTCTGTTAAAATTCTTTTTGAACAGTTTCTCAAATTAACTGCCAAATTCAGTTTAAAAGTTTTCCAACAAGAAAGGAAATTAGATAAACAATGTCACTATTTAATAGACGATAACAAAATTGAGGATGTGATGCTTCCTTTGCCTTCAGGAGGGACGCATTTGGGGACTAAAAATAAACCATTTTGTGGAGTTACCCTGGAGATGCCTTAGAGATATCCAGAGGCATCATAGAGATGTACAGCATGGAAACAGACCCTTCGGTCCAACCTGTCCATGCCACCAGATATCCCAATCTAATCTAGTCCCACCTGCAGGTACCTGGCCCATATCCCTCCAAATCCTCCCTATTCATATACCCATCCAAATGCCTTTTAAATGTTGCAATTGTACCAGCCTCCACCACTTCCTCCGGCAGCTCATTCCAGACACGTACCACCCCCTGTGTGAAAAAGTTGCCCCATAGGTCCCTTTTATATCTTACCCCTTTCACCCTAAACCTATGCCCTCTAGTTCTGGACTCCCCGACCCCAGGGAAAGACTTTGTCTATTTATCCTATCCATGCCCCTCATAATTTTGTAAACCTCTATAAGGGCACCCCTCAGCCTCCAACGCTTCAGGGAAAACAGCCCCAGCCTGTTCAGCCTCTCTTTATAGCTCAAATCCTCCAACCCTGGCAATATCCTTGTAAATCTTTTCTGAACCCTTTCAAGTTTCACAACACCTTTCCGATAGGAAGGACACTAGAATTGCACATAATATCCCAACAGTGGCCTAACCAACATCCTGTACAGCCACAACATGACCTCCCAACTCCTGTACTCAATACTCTGACCGATAAAGTAAAGCATACCAAATGCCTTCTTCACTATCCTATCTACCTGCGACTCCACTTTCAAGGAGCTATGAACCTGCACTCCAAGGTCTCTTTGTTCAGCAACACTCCCTAGGACCTTACCATTAAGTGTATAAGTCCTGCTAAGATTTGCTTTCCCAAAATGCAGCATTTATCTGAATTAAACTCCATCTGCCACTTCTCAGCCCATTAGCCTATCTGATCAATATCCTGTTGTAATCTGAGGTAACCCTCTTCGCTGTCCACTACACCTCCAATTTTGGTGCCATCTACAAACTTAGTAACTGTACCTCTTCTGCTCGCATCCAAATCATTTATGTAAATGACAAAAAGTAGAGGGCCCAACACCGATCCTGTGGCACTCCACTGGTCACAGGCCTTTAGTCTGAAAAACAACCCTCCACCACCATGCTATCTTCTACCTTTGAGCCAGTTCTGTATCCAAATGGCTAGTTCTCCCTGTATTCTGTGAGATCTAACCTTGCTAATCAGTCTCCCATGGGGAACTTGTCGAATGCCTTACTAAACTCCATTACAGATCACATCTACTGCTCTGTCCTCATGAATCCTCTTTGTTACTTCTTCAAAAAACTGAATCAAGTTTGCGAGACATGATTTCCCACGCACAAAGCCATGTTGACTATCCCGAATCAGTCCCTTGCCTTTCCAAATACATGTACATCCTGTCCCTCAGGATTCCCTCCAACAACTTGCCCACCACTGACGCCAGTCTCACTGGTCTATAGTTCCCTGGCTTATCCTTACCACCCTTCTTAAACAGTGGCACCACGTTAGCCAACCTCCAGTCTCTCAGCACCTCACCTGTGACTATCGATGATACAAATATCTCAGCAAGAGGCCCAGCAATCACTTCTCTGGCTTCCCACAGAGTTCTAGGGTACACCTGATCACCTGATAAATCCTGGGGATTTATCCAACTTTATGTGTTTCAAGACATCCAACACTTCCTCCTCTGTACTATGGACATTTTATAAGATGTCACCATCTATTTTCCCACAGTCTATATCTTCCATATCCTTTTCCACAGTAAATACTGATGCAAAATACTCAGTGGACCTTTGCCTGTAATCAGGAATCTGGGATTCAAAATCTCATCCAGAGGGGGCTGCCGGACAATCAGACACCTACGATCGCGGAGGAACCACAGCAAGGTGATGAGAGGGAGGGGATTTCTCAGGTCAGAGGTTTTGTGGAACACAGGTACAGGGGGATCTTCAGTAAGGGCAGTGGGACACACCCAAGCAAGCAATCTCCATTTTCAATCCTTCACCAGGCACACAATGTCAAGCTACCTCAGGGAAGTAGCTGGTAGGAATGCCGCATGGAGACAGGGCCACCTATAGCTGGGCTAATCCTAAATGTGGTGAGCTGAAGACCTTGGGTGGTACATTAATTGACGGAGGGGCAAAAAGGTCTATCCTGGGCCTTCTCACCGAGAGCACTAATTCTGGGAGTTGGAAAGGTGAAAGGATTTGAGTTGCTATCATTACCTATCTAAAAATACACAGTCCCCACCTTCAAGCTCACTACACCCAGGAGCACAATGTTGTACTCAGGATCTACTGGCCTTCTAATCTCTCCTCAAGCATGCTTTCTCCCCCACTTAATTTGTCTGTTTTTTTAAGTACATAAACCACCCATTATTCATGAATCAGGTCTCAGTCTGACAGAGTACATAAATATATATATATCCATAAAGAAAATAGAAAATGCAGGCAATACTCAGCAGGCCTGGCAGTATGGGCATGGTCTGAACGTGAGAGGGTTGAAGGAACTGAGGATGGGGATGGGGATAGGGGACATGATGAAGTTAGTGTTTCACACTCAGGGTGGCCTCTGATAGTTCAGAAAGGAAGCACACTTCATTGTAGCCCAATGGTCTGATGACCAGGGAATTGGGCCTCATCTACTGCAGGTAAAAGACCACGTTAAAAACCTCAGCAATTTGTTATGATCTGTAATGCACTGACCAAAAGGTGGTGAAAGCAACCTCAACCGTAGCTTTGAACAGGAATTTTGCAGAAAGGATGGATATAGGACTATCGGGAGAAAGCAGTGAATGAGGACAATGAATAAATCTTTCACAGAGCTAGCCCATGGGCTGGTGAACCAACTAATGCCCCCTTCACTGTGGGAAAAATACTCCTCAGGGTAGGTTGTCAGGGAAGTAATGACAATGGTCTTGATAGCCTCCAATTTTATGCCTATGTGCACCTGCCATATTGACACCTAGGAGAAGCAAATAAAATCAGTTCTGAGCAGTTGGATGCAGTGCAGTGCACAGTGGATGCAAGGTGCACTGTTTACTGATAATGCATCTCCTTAAAAGAACTATAAAGTGACAGATGTGATTTAAACTCACAGATATTGTGCAGCTCTACCAGCAGATGTGATAGATAAAGAGTTCAGTTGAATGAAGTCACAGTGGAAACTGGGGAGGGGAAAGATATATTCCACGATGTGAAAGCTCCCACACTTCGCTCCACAGAATTAAATGAGTTTAACAAGAATTAACCTGTACACACAGTTGACTGTTGACAATATTTATGTTGGTTGGAGATATCTATTTTAGGAAATATTTTGAAAGGATCTATGTATTAGTAATTATAGAATAAAGATCCCCCTCAAAGCACATGGAGCAAAGGAGTGACTGCTGGTGGGGTGGAGTGGAGTGTGGTGAAGAATATCATTGTTTAAAAAATTATCACAAGTGTCAAAAAGAAAAGATCTGTCAAAGAAAATAATCATTAAAATTAGTCACTTGGTGAGAACTAATTATACAGGTGTTGACTGGAAAAAAATATATACAGCAAGAAACTATTGAGTATCAGGGAGAATGGAATGGCAAGATATAAACGTCTTTGGTTGCCAGTTGCTTGGCAAATTAATCCATTTCAGAGCTCAGGATGGTCATTTGCTTTCCCACTACAACACATTAATAACAGTGATATTGTGGCACACCATTCAGCGCACTGATACTGGTGACCCATTAGTCACTTTTATGAAGGACAGACTTCAGGTACAGTCACAAAGAATCAATGAGGAATCATTTGTGTGCAGCCCATGGCCAGTCAATGGACTTTGTGCCTTTCTAAGTGGGAGAGGCTATTGTTCATCTTAATCAAGGAAAAGTCAGCATTCTCACAGGTAACTCTGACAAGTTGCATAACCAAAGGATTTATTGCACCACACTGTAATGGCATTCTTACCCAAGAATACAACTGAGCAAAACTTTACCTTCAATAAATGTGACTCAATTTGCTCTTTCATGATTTTTCCATGTAACAGCGGCAAGACTGTGAAAGAAAATCTGAGCAGAATTTTATATCCAAGAGAGAAAAAATAAAAAATCCTGGCTTCCTTGCTTCAATAGAGCATGAAATAATCTATAAGGGAATAAACGTCAAGCCACAGTGATCTTAATTTTCATTCCTGGCTTTCTGATTTCAGTAAGTTGGAGGTAAGCAACATTAAATGTATCTTACACAAACAAAGCAATGTGAATGCTAAGCAAGTATGGTAATGTATTAGTATTGTTGCTCACTAACACAGCATCCTTGATGTATATTGTTTATGGAGTACTCGATGGATAACACTGTAGAACCTTAAGACTCTTGTGATAAAGCAGACATCCCTTTTTTAACTTCAGTCTTATGCTTCCATTGGGAACACTAAAGAATTTAGTTAATTTAATTAAAGAATTAATTGAACAGTTTGTTCAAATTGTATTATATTGCTGTTTTTGCAGATGGTGACAATTAGTACAAAACTGTACATATCCCAGGAGTCCAATTGTTTTCCATGTTAAATAATGGTCTATATCTTCAGTTTTGCTAGTGTGTGTAATGAAGTCTGAATCTCAATAAAAATATAGTCCACTGTATTACTGGATTTACCACTAAGCAGGGCAATCTACAAAATTAGTGGGAAATTACCATCACACTCAGCATGCTTGGCTTTGATTTTCTGGAGAAAGAGATTGGAGGTACACTCCAGGCATTGTACTTGACTGATTATGGAACCCCTGCTAAACAATCAAGTACTTCAAACATTAATAAGAGTTGTAAAACATATTAATATGTAGCTCATGAGTATACTGGGTAGCTACCTCAGGTCATGATTGTCTGGACTCCATTATATAGCTGAAATCTTTCTATATTTATTCTCATACCCCTAGATGGCCCAGACAGGGGACACTAATCAGCATTTATCTCAACCCTTCACTTCTGCTCAAACGCTCCTGGAATGGATTGGACAGGTTAAATGCTGGTTTAACAATGCCAATTTGGAGGGTTTAAATGGTTGGGGTGAGTGGCCTCCCTTTTTGTAATCTGCCTGTTTGTTGCACGTGCAATGGTAAATTGAGGATTCATTGTTTAGACATTTCTGATGCCTGGCATCAGCTGGTTGCCATGTATTACTTTGTTGTTTCTCTTCTGGAAATAAAGAGGGATCTCTGATCCTTTAAGGAACAAAAATCTACCTGAACTTCTTTGTGTAGATATCTAATTAAACAAGGACTTCTCTTGAATGGCTCAAATGTCCCACGATGGCACAGATCTTCCAGTTTACTAATCGTCTAGGATACCATCTGGGCCCTCAGAATCCTCAATGTACTGTTTTAGTGGGAAGTGACAGAAAGTTTAATTTTCTGATGGACAACCCACAAGCTCCTGGGATCCTACACAAATGCCTTGAGAGACAAATGAGACTTGGGAAATATCCAACTGGTTCTGTAAGGTAATAGATCGAGAAAAGATTAATATTGGAGAGTGCATTAAGCTCCACTCAATTTAATTAAATTACATGGTCTTGGGTGGAAATCAGCAGAATATCTCTGGATCTTCAAGGGGATAGAGGTGTTACTTTTGTCTTCCAATCATCAAAGTATCAATTCTGAATAAATTCATTTAACTTGCACCTAATTTGCTACAATGGAATAAGTGACATCTTGTGCAGATAAGAGCTTTCCCTTGTTAAGACTGATTGTTCCTTGATCACTGTAAACCAAATAGGACCTGAAACCAGTTGAGGAAAGAGAAATGGTGACAGCATCCATCTGCTCACAATAACACATGGTGATCTGGTGATCAGTGATGCACATTGTTACTTAATACCAGAAGGTACAATGATGAAAAGAAAAACCATGGACCCAGGAAAGAAATTTCCAAGAGACCAAGGAAGTTTTAACCTTCAGTAATTTTACCAATTTAAGAACTACTCAGATGGACTGTCAGCAACTACAAATGCTTGAACAAACAAGCAGTCAGCAGGAACTTGTAGACAGAGCAGCAATGGAGAAGCAACACTCAATGCTAAAGCTGTTGCTTCAGATCTGGTAAGAAATAAATACAGAAGCAGTTCTGTGAGCCAGTCACACCTATTAATTAGATATTCTGTTAGGAAGTGAGGTTCTGTCGGTGCATTCACGCTATTAAGAAGAATAAAGAGTACAATGAGCAATTGTTAACAGAAATCATTGAGAGAGCAGAACTGTCTGAACAAATGGATATTGCAGATTTGAATTTGATGTCAGAGAATATGATGACACAAGCTCAAGAGGAAGCATATGACTTTTTTGTCTTTCAAAGCCACAAATATTGAATCAGTACATACAATCTAATCAATCCGTTGAGTAAAGAGTTTACATACTTCAACACGATTTACTAGAAAATTGAGAATAATAACCTGCTTGCACACAATTCAAGTGAGCTGCAAATGATTCCAATGAAACTCAGAACATTATCCATGGATTCAGCATATAGTCATAAAGAAAATAATCAGAAGTCCAGGACACTACAAAAAAAATAAAGTATTTGTTTCCACTGATCTTCCATAATGGATATTCATGAGACTAAAGGTGCCAAAGACATTGTTATGGAGCGACTACTTGATTCTGCAAGGAAGACATCCACTGCAAAAGATATTTAGAAGATTACCCATTCTGAAAGAGTTAAATGTTGGACACACATTAAGCTTAGTTGAGAGTGTGGTACTGGAAAAGCACAGCAGGCCAGGCAGCATCTGAGGAGTGAGAGAGTCAACGTTTCGGGCATAAGCCCTTCATCAGGAATCTTACACATACCCAATCTGATGACGCCACACAGTCCTTCTCAGGAAATTGGGAGTATATCTCCAAGTCTTGCAGGGGACAACTGTGTCATCTATATTTCTTAATAATTTCAGTAACAATGCCTAACTAGCTAATGTAACTTGAACCCAACTGCTGTCACACAATAAACTACATTTTGGTAAGACAAGAGCTGCTTCTTGTTAAGACTCAGTAGTATTTGTTGCTCAAGCATTACAGACAAAGTAGGTTCCAAGATTCAGTCAAAGAAACAGGATCCTTCTACCCATAAGTACCACAGTAGTTGCTTACCTGGACAGCTACCCAGGAAATACTACAGTTATAACCTTATGTAACGACTTACTAATTGTACAACTCAACAACATTCCACTTTTCAACTCAACAAATCCCAAGGACACCTTCCAATACACTAACCCCACACCTCCCAATACTGTAACTGCTCCCCCGACACTTCACTGTTTGGTGTAATGAGCACCATCTGCTCTTGCTGTTTAAATTAGTGTAACCTTTCAAAATTTGCTGTTACATGCCCTCATCCCAATGAGTGCAAGTTGAGAAGCTTTGACTTCTTGTCACATGGAACACAGGAACAGGTCTAGGCCATTTAGTCTGTTGAGTCTGCTCCAGCTTTAAGTTAAATTATTACAAATGATCCACCTCCATGTCATTTCCCTGCACAAGCTCCATATCTCCTGATGCCATTACTCTCCAGATAGTTCTTGACTTCTGTCATGAACATACCTAATGACGTGCCACAACAGTCCTCTTTTCTGGTATTTTTTTCATTATCTGTATACAACATTGTTAGTTGTGAGTTTTACAAATTAAGAATTTTGTGATTTAGCCTACTGAAATTCTTAAAAGGTACTTAACTAAAACAAGAGTGATATAATTAATATTACATTGCATGTAAATTTTAAAAGTGAGCATTGCCTTTAACTGAGCCATATTTACTTACAAATAATGAATTGGACTGCTGAAAAAATGGATGCTTAAATTCTCTTAAATGTAAGATCATAAAAACAGAAATAAAATCGATGTCAAAATTAGCTACTCAGTCCACCAAGCACTCTCCCCCTTTCAACATGATTATTTATGCCTATATCTCAATAACATACTCCAATTCTCTCCCCATCTGCGATAACACCTTTAGCCTCTAGAATCTATTTCCTTCTTAAGCATATTCAGTGACTTTGCTTCCATAGCCTTTTGTGGTAGATTGTTCCACATCACTGTCTGAACTGATCTACAGCAATCCTGAAACTGTGTCCCCTAGCTAAGATTAAAAAAAATCCCTGTATTCGATTAGTCATTGTCAATTTTTTTAAAAATCAAGGTGATCCTTATTGTTTTTCGAAATTCTAGTAAATGCAGGCTCATCCTGCCCAATCTGTCCTGACACAAAAAAAATCTCTCCCAGCAACTAGTTTGGTGAACATTTTTTACAATCCCTTTCTGGCAAATGGGCCTTTTTTAGGTAAGGAAACCAAAACTATACACAATACTTCAGCTGTGTTCTCATCAAGGACCTCTACAGCTTAGTATGACCCTCTTGCTCCTGAACTCAAATACTTTTGTAATGAGGACCAACGTACCATTTGCCTTCTGAACTCCTGCATGTTTGTTTTCAATGAATGATGTGCAAGGGGGCCAAGGTTCCTTCATACATCAATATTTCCCAAAATATCACTATATAAATAATACTCTCTTAGGCTGTTTTTCCTACCAAACTGGACAACGTCTCACTTATCCATCCAAGCACCTTGTTTAAATCGCTCTGAAGCCTCTTTAATACTTCCTCACCACCTGCAATTGGACTAAGTTTTGTATTGTCAGCAAACCTGGAAATATTACATGTGATTCCCTCATCCAAATTGTTAATATATGTTCTACAAAACTAGAGATCAAGCAGTGATCTCTGTGATATCCTACTTGCTACTGCCTTCCACTCTGAAAATTACACATTTATTCTGCTTCTTTGTATCCTGTCAACTAAGCAATTATCAATCCATCTCAGGATATTGCCACTAACCCCATGTACATTGATGTTGCACATTAACCTCTTCCATGGAATTGTATCAGAATATTCAAAGATACCACACGAGCTGGTTCTCCCTTATCAAGTTAAATCCTCAAAAATTCCCAATAGACTTGTTAAACAGGATTTCCCTTTCATGCAATCCCATTGGCGTTTTATGAAAACTGTTAACACATTCTTTATTAAGACTCCAGCAATTTTACTATGATTGATGTTAGGTTATTTTCTGTTTTTCTCACTCTCTCATTTTTTAAATATTGGAATTACATCTGTGACTCTCCAATCTACCAAGATTGATTTGTACAAGATGGCAATCCACCACACCCTTTGACACCCTGTTCCTCCAACCCACCAATGCCTCCCCTGGAGACTGCAAGAAAACACACCGGTGTTTGTTTGTGGTGGATCCTGCATGCCTTACACTTTCACATGGGCAAGGACTATGCAATTAAAGGTTGGGGAGAAATATGATTCACAGGCCTTCTTGCCCGGGAATTAAATCCTGTTAAATAGGGAAGTTGACAGAGTCTTCATCAAACAAAACACCCAACTAAATAACCCCTTTCCCCTACAATCATTTCTCCAAGGTGGGGATAAGATTCTGCCCCGTAGGTCTGAAATAGTAATTAGTACAAACTGAATGCTACATTTAAAAATAAAAATCAATGTACATTACAGTAAATTCATCAAGTTAGCAGAAGTTTTATGACTAAAACAAGCATGTGATCCTCACTGCAAGTGACGGGTTAAAAGCAGAAAAAAATGTAAGTGATTCTGAAAGCCAGCTCCAGTGGGCTGAATTCCACATTCAACACAAGCACATTAGCTTGCTTGCACACAGTCCCCTCGGGAGAGGCTGGTTGCCTATTAACATATGCTAATCACTTAATTGGAGCAATATTTCAATGCGCTCATGAGTTTATCCACATTTACCAATTCCCGAGCTTCCTGAAACTCATCAGTGAGCAGCAAGGTGAGAACGCAGCCTGATTAAACTGATGGATAAAATGCAATAAATATTCAGTACTCAGCTGCTTTACAGCTATTTCATTTGCTGCAAGTTTATTTTCTACATCTGGGAATATTTTTCTTGAGTGTGAACCTTCAGAAGATGTAGCAGTAAAGCATCCGCCTGCACCCTCCACCAGCTCAGAGACTTGGACTTTGATGAATACTTCTTATTTGATTAAACACTGCAGCAGAAGGAGGTGAGCACGTCACTGAAGTGTCTCTATTGTTGGGCGGAGGAGATGGTCCAGGCCTCTAACACTCAGAAGGCTGTCAGCATGTTCTCAGTCCTAGGCTGGAATCAATCCCATGCTCATGGCCACGAATGACTTCATGAAAAAGAACTTAGCACTAAAGAGCCTGTGCTAAAAAGAGATGAGCTCACAGAGGCTGACATCATCCATGTAAGTGAAAAGTTAGAGTGCTGAGACAGCAAGCTCAGAATCATTAGATGCCTCTCATGCAGATGCAACAAATGCATTTGTTCCCCTGCATGCAAAGTGTTCTGGCAGAAGCATGCAAGCCAGAAGCATCCCTAAGCTCTCAGGTCAACTGTCGAAGTGATATTTGAGTTAGAATGGGAGCAGCCATTGATGATTTAATGAGGCATGTGGCCTGTTGATACCAATATTGTGTGGATGAAGGGTGGAGATGGATAATGCCCAAGAATGCTGTGTTGCAGACAGAGCTGGATGAAGATGGGACATGCAAGTGGTGAGTTGAAGTTGTCAGGTACTCACTCTGACTTTCACATTGGGAATTGATACCTAACAGGGGAGAATTGGAAGTGGCATATCAATGAGGTGAGTTTGAGGTAATAATGAGAAGGAAATGAATGAGAAGGAATGAGAAGGAAATAGCTGCCACTCAATACCGAGGGTCAGAAGTTGCCATTTAAAACTGAAGGGGAAACTCCGGAAACTTTTTCTCAATGTTGAGATTCCGATTTTTTCATTCTTGCTATATTTTTCCAAATTTCCCACCATCATCCATACTGCTCCATGAGGGGAAAATCCATCCGCTTCTAACACTATTCTTTTCCTCAGTTTTCAGGATGGACAGGCAGAGGCTGAGTTTCCTTCATCTATCAGAAAGCAATGCAACAGGAGGATCAGATTACATGCCAGGTGACAACACACATTGAATGCCTTCTGGAAGATCTGATGCTTGCTCGACCTGGAGACCACGCAATATCAGTGTCTATAAAATTTGCCATGATACAAAAACTTTTTTGCCTCTGGGTTTTTCAGGGTCTCTATCAGATCTATCCCCTAGATGATTGATCAAGAATGCCTAAGACAGATGATTAATGGTCCCTTCAGTTGAACTCAAGATGATGCCAGTCAGAATGTGCATCACTCTGTTTGGTTTCCCCATGGGTGTGAAATGCCCATAGAAGTACCAGGAGTATCTGGAAACGTCAAGGAGTCCCACTCCATCAATGTGCAACTGGTGTATAACTTCAAAAAGATGTTTCTAATGCAGTGTGACAAATTCCCAATCAGCCACAAAGAAGCTTTTATTTGAAGCTGTCCAAGTTTATTGCCACTGGATTTTGGTCTCTGAATTGCTAAAACTATTAATGGAATGGATTGGCATTGGCACTATTTTAAAAAAAACTATTACCAATTCTAGCCCAAATCCTATGCAGTTACAATTTCATACAAGTCTCAATTTGGTATCCATAACTGTGCTGGAAGCCCCATCATTCAATGCAAATTGGGATCTGATTCTTATTGCATTTTTGCAGAGTTAATTATGGAGACTGTGGACACAATGCATCCAGAGCCAGGAGCCATTTTGTTGTAATCTGACATTTTCTGGAAAGTAGGATTTATATTATCCCTGTTAGCCCTTTTCCCTCCCTTTAATAATGTTCTTTGTGAACAGTCACCTTCCTGTAATCCCCTGACCTGCTGGACTCTCCATCCTCCAGAATGGTAACGTGCATTCAAAACGTATTTCCAGCTTCGAGCATGAACTGTGAAAAACGGCACAAATGTGAGGGCACCCCAGCAAATCCTGTCTTGCTGCTACCCAGCATACATCTTTCATTCCTTTCCTGATGAGACAGTCATCTCTTTAAGGTGAGAGGGGAAAGATTTCAAAGGGACCTGAAGGGCAACGTTTTCACGCAGAAGGTGGTGAGTGTATTGAATGAACTGCCAGAAAAAAGTGGCAGAGCCAAATACAATTACTACATTTAAAAGACATTTGGACAGGTGCATGGATAGGATTGGTTGAGATGGATATGGGCCAAATGCAGACAAATGGAACTAGTTCACTTTAGGAAACCTGGTTAGCATGGACAAGTTGGGCTGAAGGGTCTGTTTCCATGCTGTGTGACTCTGACTCTACATCTTTGGATATAATAGTGCCTCTCATTCTGATGAATGACCATCACAAATCTGGACAAGTAACTGCACCTCTCTCTTTTAAGAGGTGATGAGTGATTTTTGATTTTTTTAAAAAAAAGAGTTCTTTTAGATTTCCAGCTTCTGCAATACTTTGCTTGTGTACCACCTTCAGTTCTGGTGGATATAAATATGGGAAAGAAAACCCATTCGCAATTGCTCTCCTCATTAGAAAAATACTTGGTTAGCATTTAAAGCTTCTCCATTAAAAGATAGCCGAGAACATGAACTCAGTCATGTGGAGAAATCAGATGGCTACCTGTATGTGTTACCAACCCATTGTGTTACAAGACAGGATAGCAACCCATTGCTTTATTGCTCTGAATCATTTGCAAAAGTACATAGAGGAATATTTCTTCATTTGACCAAAGTATAATTCTAACACTCATTTTCATTTTTTGGCTAAGTCTGCAGATAATATATGGACAGAATATTTTATTTTTTACAAAGATTTCAAGCAACGTTCATCTCCTATACTGAAATAACTTTACAGCTGCTCCTGTCATAAGTCCAACTTGCAGTAAGCATAGCTTTTTGGAAATGTCAGCATAAGATCAAGCATTGCTGAAATATAATTCATTATAACCAGTCATCCAGCTGCAGGTCTCGTCATTCTGCTCTCTTCTGTGTTTTTACACAAAGAATGAACTAATTTAATTTGAAGTATAAGAGACTGCAGTTACAATGAGAGGCCAGACCATACTGAACAACCAGCTGATCTGATTTAATGAATTACAATGATTTGAATCTCTGAAACAAGACCTGAGCAGTGCAGAAGAAATTGTTCTGTACAAGTTTAAATTTCGCTTCCCCTTTCCTTTATGCTCAGGTATAATGTATTCCTGCCAAATTAAATGTAGAAACTGATAGCATTTCAAACAATCACCTAAAATGAGGAATTTTGCACATATTTTGTTGAGTATTCTCACAGAGTGTATATCAGCGAAAAGAAAATATCACAAAACTGGAATATTATACTTTCACACTCCTTCCCACAACTTCTTTTTGAGGGTCCTAGCACAGAAATGGTTTCTTGTTCTACAGCCAAAATAGTAAAACAGAACATATTATTGTAATAAAATACAGAGCCAAAGTTTATAACGGGACTCCAATTTCATTTGCACTTCTCAAAATCCCAATAAAGAAGGTTTCCCCACTTTGTTCTGACATAACATCTCCACCTTTTCCTCATTCAAACCAGAAGAGGGATGATATTAATGATTTTATTAAATAAATAATATCAACACGGGACCCATTTCTTGGGGTAATATAAAATATGATATTTTTCTATCCTGAGTGAAAGTCCATTTGTTAACATAAGGCCTCCATCCTGTAATAACAAAAGAATATCAGTTGAAACGGCAGCCACCATTTAAGGAAGAGGATGAGGAGGAGCAACTGAACAAATATGCAATTTCATTAAAAAAAATGCAGGAATGGGCCATTTTACCATCTCAAGCCTATTTCCCCTTCAATAAGACCCGTGTTTACCTTTACTCAGTTATAATTTGAGCAGTATAATATACTCACAATTTGGGCTTGCAGACCCAAATAAAACTACTGGGCTGTTGCCAAAAGTCAGTTAAGTTCCAGGAAGTTTCATGGAGGATTTGCATCTCTGTGCTCCAGTATGATGTCTCTCTCAATTTCATGCTACTTACCTAATATGTAATATTGTTATTTGGAGCCACTCCCTGCTGTCTTATGCTCATCACCCTGATGCAAATCCTCACAACTGCTGGGACCTTCTGGGGGTTCTGCTGCCAGTACCATATTTAAATCCCAGCTGTCTACCAGGTCAATCACTGTCAAAGAGGAATTGACCCTTCAAAGTCAGTGAGGGGTGAATCACCCAAAGATAGCTGACTGAGACAACCCGATGTGCTGACAGGGACCTAGAAATGCTGGTGAACCAGGTGGCCTCTTTCCTTACTCTTATTCAAGGAGACCATGGCACCAGAGCCTGCCAGACAGTTCTACAGCTACCAACCAGGTCAGTGCCATATCTACAGTCTGGCAGAACAGCCAATGATGCATCAAGGTGCTTGGTGACCGTCTGTGCTCAGCAAGAGTAAGTGCTGCCACCTTCTCTCAGCAATGCCACACTTTCACTCTGCTACTGCAGCTACCTCCCACCAAAACTCTCAGTCTACCACTCTGACTGCAACAACTCCCCCTCCCCATCTTCCACCCCTACCACCATCCTCCTCATCTTCCTGGCTGCTGCAGTGCTCACTCATTTGGGAGCCTTCACTACCTTTGCCAAACTGCACCAGTAGTAACAGCTTTGCCAGCCACTTTCATCCCATTCAATTTCTCCCTAAGTCTCATTCCAGCAGAAACCAGGAGAAAGAGTAAAGGGTTGCCCTATCCCCACACCCTGCTTCCTATAAGGGCTCTATTCTCCCAGTTTCTTTGTCACTCTTGCATCTGTTTTGATGATGCCAACTTCTGCAGGGAGATCTCTGAAATCCTCAAGCAAGGATTCCCCACTGCATTGGCTGGCAGGGCCCTCAGCCATGATATGACCCATCTCCAGCATTTGTCCTCACCCCTTGCTTTCCATACCTGCCAGGACAGTGATAAAGGTCATCCTGATCCTCACTTACCATTCCACCAGCCTCAGCATCCAAAGGATCATTAACTGCCATTTCTGTCACCTCCAGTGGCGGACACATACTCCCTTTCCTTGTCAGCCTTCCGCAGGGACAGTTCCCTCTGGCACTCTCCACTCCAATCCTTCTCCCCTGTCCATACCCCCACGACACCTTCCCATGCAATTACAGAAGATGCAATAAGTATCCATTTATCTCTTCCCTCTTCACCATCCAAGGCCCCAGACACACCTTTCAGATAAAGCAGCAACTTACGGGCACTTCACTCGATTTGGTTGACTGTTTTCACTGCTCACAATGCACTCTCTTCTACATTGGGAAGTCAAAATGCATACAGGGCGAGAGCTTTTGCAGAATACCTACGCTCTGTCTGCAAAAATGACACCAAACCTCCAGTCACCTACAATGTCACCAAATTACCATGTTCGCTGACTGACATCTCTGTCTTTCGCGTGACGCAGTGTTCCAGCGAAGCACAGTGCAAGCCAGAAGAACAGCACCTCATTACTGTTTGGAGACCTTGCAGCCTTCTGGACTCAATATCAGGTCCAATAATTTTATAAGCTGAATAGCTTCTTCCTTTACCCATCCTCACACTGCAGGTCCTGTCATGACATGGGCTGCTTTCAGCACAGCCAACTCCTTTTCACCTACTTATGGTCCCCATTATCAGTTTGTCTTTCTCCGTAGTTTACCATTCCTTTGCCTGTCTTGGCTCCATCTCTATCTATCCATTCACACCTCTTCCATTCTGACCCCTCTTCTCCAGCACATTTATCTCCTTTCTCTAGCTACTATCGGTTTTGAAGAAGTGTCACTGGACTCTGCTTTCCCTCCACAGATGTTGCCAGACCTGCTGAGTTCATGCAGCAATTTCTATTTCTGGCCCAATATCTGCCCCCTCCCCGTCCATGGGGGAAACATCCTTGTCCTTACAGGAGAGGACTGAAATTGCTCATGTGTTTCTGTCAAGCCCATCATGCCTTTGTCACCAAGTAGGATTCAATAACAAGTGCTGTGCTGCTCTCCTATTACCAACACTGAATATATTCTTAACAATACCCAAACGTCTACCCCATTTTACAACCCACTTTCTATTTTATGTCCTGAAGCCACCTGCGGCATCCACCCTGAGAAGACTACCCCTCAGAACATGCTCACCAACTCCAGCGATGAGAAGGTGCTGCAGCACCTTCAGAAGTGCACCTTTCACAAGCTCAGTGCACACTTTAACTGAAGTACAGTCAGGTGCACATTGTGGTGAGCTCATCATAGCCATGTCTCTGCAGCTAGCTAAGGAAGAAACGTATCAGCTTCCTGGCAGAGACCAACCACTATGCTCAGGCCCAGGCTGGAGCAGACCCCATGATGTTGGCCATTCACAACTTCATTCAAACACCCGTAGACACAGGAATAACAGGCAAGCAAACAGGCACTTGGAAAAGTGAGTAAATGGTTGGAGGAGTCTACCAATGTTACCTGTACTGCACTCTCTGGTATGGGTGTGTCTGATTGCCTCAATAGGGAAACAGGCTCAGCACACTGTGTCTGCCAGCTATCTGCACAAATATCAACTCCATTTCCCCAGCCATTAAAATGTCCCAAATCCTGTGGAATTCCAAGCCAAGGAGGATGACCCTGCATTTGGAAAGGATGCTCTCATTATTTCAAGGCCTTCTAGCCACAACATAGCAAGCTCAGTAGTTGGCAGTGTTGGAATGAAATGGACAGGAAAAGACAGTGACATAAAGTCAAGTCAATTCAGGAGCAGTCAGAAGCAAACATTCTGGGACATGGTTTCAAAGCCCACCATAGCAGGTACTAGTCAATTAATAAAATCTGGAATTGCTATAAGACAATGAAGCAGAAGCAGACCATTCAGCCCATAATGTCTGTTTTACTTAAAATCTATTCTCATAACGGTAATCATTAAAGTACAATCATTATAAAAGCTTATTTGGCTTACTAATGCCTTTTGGGAAATTTTGCTGCCTTAGATGATCTGGCCTATATGCGACTCCAGACTACAGCAATTTGATTGACTACTAATTGGCCTAGCAAGCCACTCAGTTCAAGGTCAGTTAGGGATGGACAAGGAATACTGACATTGCCCACATACCATGAAAACAAAAGATGAAACACCTGCTCCAGTTTTGCCGGTTCAGTGTATTATAGTTGACCGTTTTGCTTAAAACTCCAATTCAATTAATGTCACCATTATAGCGGAGTCTATTACCAGCTAGCCCCACCCCCTCAGATTTTTTTAGTATTCTTAAGCTTTATGAATTTGTTAACAGTCTGCCTTATGTTCAGTTAACACAAACAAAAACATTACAGTTAACTGAAGGACGTTCCTCCTGTTTTTCATTTTCATTTGTTATGATTGAACTGTCACACAGTCCTGGCCAATCAGCTCCAGTACAAGAAATTCTGAGTTTTATTTTCCCGAGGCATTGCTCGGTGGTTTGCATAAAAAAATAAAAAGGTGTAGTAGCATATGAACCAACCGAAGGCTGCAGATGCGCTTTGATTTCACAAAAACAAATGCAGGAAAAAAATCCAACAGAAAATGCTGAAAATACCCAGAAAGAGAGTTTTCTTTTTAACTATTTATCAGAATAATGTAAGAAACAAAATCTGATGCAGAACATTCTGGAATTGCTATAAATTCCACATGGTAAAAGTTATTTTGAACATGAAGAAGAAGCTCCACTTACTTTGAAGACAAAATGCACTCTCATGAGATTTAAGTGGAATTGTAGAGGCAGGCACCAACGAATCATCATTGATAACATCCATGAGAACAATTCAAGATGGGATCAGCAAAAACAACAAAGTTTCCTCACACTATTTTTGACAGCAACACCTTTTGCTATTATAAATATTGACATATAGAACTGAGTAACTGCAACCTCTGACTGTGTGGAAATTAAATTCAAGCTAAAATATAGGTGTCTCTGGATAAAAACACAGTCTGCGCCATCTCGTCAGGATCATAGCTAATGGAAGTCCAAACCAGGTCTAAACTGGAATGCTCATATTTTCTCAGAAAGAGCAAAAGGTTTTATGAAATTTTAATGACATGAGGAAACAAATTTTCCAAAGCATTTCAAAATATGTGATAGGATAAGCAACTGTAATGCATGTAAGTGAAATAAGAACATTTCCAATGAACAATCGTTGTAGTGACGTAGAGATAAATATTTATTTCCTTGGATCAATTGATTTTGGAATTGTCCATGATAAAATCCTGTTTCAATGAAAAATATTGTGAATATCTACTTCATTAGTCAAACATTCTAAAATATAACATCTACATTTTTTGGAATTAAATGGTTAAGTGAGTAATAAATAGATATTCTGGTTAAGAAACTGATAAACATCTTAATGTAAAGGCAAATCAAACAAGCCAATCTTTTAATTGACCTGAGCTTATCTGACAAGGTCTGAGTTGATAGTGTAGAATAAAACATAAACAATTTACAACACATTAATGAACCTCTGTGTCACGCTATTATCTTGATAACTGCCAAATTTTAGCTTGGTTTATGGAAAGGAGGATAGAAAATTTCCATTAGAGATGGAATTTGTTCAACTGGGTTGCAGAATTAAAGAGTTGGATTGAAATTAAGTCATTTGAATCTCTATTTCAGTTATCTCAAAGCACGTCACATTACCAGAGAGATGGTGGTTCACTATGGAGCTTTGGTTAGATGGATTTTTTTGTTTTGTTTAATTGATCTGTGTGTTGGCTCTCAGAAACGAGCAGTTCAGTTTGGGAACAGTGTCAGTTGCAGGTTATGCTGCAGCTCATTGAGTTCTGAAAAATAATAAATGCTGGTCAGTTGGCTGGCATTTCAAGCAGTTAAAATACTTACTTTTGTCATTCATCATGTAGAATGTCAGTGGGTCTGTAGTTCAGTTTAGATTTTGTGAGAGAAAAATCACTGGGAGACTTGGTCTAATTTGCATCTTGAAAATAAAATCTACTGTGCTACTCACAGAACTTTATGACAGAAAGCATTCAGCAGAGTTAGCTTGGAAAGTTTACGAATGATTAGTATCTGCCAAACAAGGAGCTGCATAACTCACTGTCGGTATGTCTGTCAAAGAAAGCTGGAGATTCACACAAGCCAGAAGTTAATGCAAAGTCCCCAAACAAACAGTCTTAACTGAGAAGGATTGCTGAAGCACTGAGGAATAATAAAGTCAATTTTACAGGTCTGTGCCATACCTCTGGCTTGATTCAGAAATCAAAGTGTTAGACAGTCTAGATTTTTTGAGACAAGACAATTCTTGGGGACTGGATGGCTTTATATAAAAAGTAGAAATGAATTCATAAGCAAAAAAGTATAAATTCAGTGTTTAAATTAGAGTGTTTACTTTGTTTAATTATGATGTACAATAAAATTTGGATTATTTAAATATGAAATCTTGGAGTTCTTTCAGTTAATTACAGGCTTTTTGGATTTTGTTTTTAAAATGTTAATGCTGTCTAACAGGATCATAATAAAACATCATTGTAAAGAACTGAAATATTCCTGAGGTTTAGAGAGTCTTTTTGTGTACAATTTGTAAATGTAGCTGGCGATAGCCTGAGAAAGCCAAAAAGAAATGTCTGCTATATTTGTGTGAAAGGGTAGACATATATCTACAACAGCAGGATAACAGGGGTTAAATAACAAATGCAGAGGCTGAAATAAGAATAGAACATATTGCAAGTAGGTCAGTCAGCATCTGAAAAAATACAAGCTGGCAACCTCAAAGAATAGGCATTCAGAACCAATGAAGGATTCTGCTGAAATATCACACTCAAAAAAAAAAGCCTGATCTTTTGAATGCCAACTGTTCTACAGTTTATTTTCTGTGTTTTTCCATGTTTTTATTGCAGGGTATTTTGGGACAACTATGAGAATTCAGAATTGCATGTTTGTGATGGCTACCCTCCAGCAAATAGAGCAACAATTAACAAATTACTATCTGCAACAGTGATAAAGGAACATGGACTGGAATACTATATATTTAAAGAGGAAATTAGTCCTGTTATTATACACTTAACAGAACAAAGTGGGGAAATCTTAGATTAAGTAATAATACATTTTATGTACACTAAAACCATTTTTTCTGTCTATGGTGATCTCAGTTGGACATTAATTAGAGCAAAGCAAATGTTCTTAATGCTTCAGGGCTATGTAGGTAAATAACCAAAAGCACAAATCCAATGTGGATTATGGTCTTGTGACCCCTGCTGGAAGCAAGGTTGCACTTCACTATGATGCCTGCCTAATGCATTGAGGCTATTTGCTGATCCTCACAGTAAACCCCTAAACATTGTTCCTATATTGTCTCTTCCATCCTTCTTTTCTCTTCTTAGTGGTTCCTCGGGATTGATGATCAGTTGCTTGCTGTTGGGTTTGATGTTGTCTGCCATAGACTCGGTCACATCCAAGATGATGGCGTTTGACAGTTTGGGAAAATGAGCTGCTTGTGGGTTTGTGTGCTCTGTCCAATGCTTTGTCTCTGTGCAATCCTGATCAATTTCCTCAATATGTTCCGTTCCTTACATGTCAATTTTGGTTGGTCATAATCAGGGTCTGTCATAAGTCAGTGAAGATGCTTGATCTCATCAGCAATGTTTTGAGGATATCACGAGAGGGGTTTTGCTGAATTCCTCGGTGTTCACTATCACAACAGAATTCTCAGTACAGCTGTTGTTTTGGGAATTTTGCCAGTAGAACTTTATTTGACTAATCAGAGTAGCAATGTTGGGGATATTGGTGGAGGAGAGGGCACAGCTGCTAGATTGCTTTTCTTGCCACTGCATTTGGAGGATCTTGCAAGGCAACGCTGGTGGCTCTTATTCAGTCTATTCAAATGCCTACTGTAGATTGTCCATGTCTTTTAAGAATTTAGGTGCATGGGGTCATTGGTGCTTGGTAAACTGTAACTTTAATGCTATTCACAACAAATTACTTCATCTCTTCCATCTTCTTCTTTATAGGCTGACAATTTGCATGTATTTAGGCTTGGTCAAAAATATAAGTAATGAAAAACAATAAGGGAGGAAAGTGAGGTAGGGAGGATTAAGGAGAAATTATAAACGTTAGGGGAAAGACCACACAAGGTACATCCATCAATGCGAAGAAATGATGTTAGCAAAACATCAAACTTACAGTCCAGCAGAGATATTGATGGGCTGCAGTGCTGGAGGGGGGTCAGAGAGAGATTGGGAAAGCACAAGGCCATGGAAATATTTTAACACCAGGGTGGCAGTATAAAATTTTGAAAAAATGGTGTGGACAGGCCAAAAACCAATATATATCAGTGATAACTGGGGCAATTAGTGAACCAAATGTAGTTGAAGTTAGGCAAAAGTCGCAGAGATTTTGATTCCTTTCTATTGTAGGTCATTATTTTGAGCAAACTTTTTTTCCCAACAAAGCACAAAGCTAGTCCCATTAGTTCCAAATGGCCAAAGATGCATTAAAAAATTGAAAAGAAATCATTATCAATATAAAATTAGCCATGAAGATAAAGTTGAAAAACCTGGAATGCTATATTACACTAAAGTTGACTTATGGAAGCAAAGTGTTGGATATTCAGCAAAGCAATACTAGAAGAGTGTGGTTAAGGTAAATAATTGGGATATCTTGAATAAATCATACTACAAATGAAGAGGTGCTAGAAAAATCTGAAACCAAGAGAACTCAACCAACTAAGATCAGGAAACCACCGTTTTAGTTTCTTAGATGCACAATAAGAATTTAGGAATTAGAAAGTCTGCTGATGGGAAAGACAGATAGTAAAATAAATTGAGGTATGAATGAATTGTTGAAAGAACCTCATATTCTGGATAAATGTATTACTAACAGAGAGGAGCCATGTCTCCAGAGTGAGATTAACATGAAAATCTGTGGTCATCGATACCTTTTTTAGGGCTTGATACCTAAACGAAGAGATTCAGTCCCCACTCCTAATTCGCCCTCTGTGGTTTGGGGTTTGTTCCCTTTCCCACTTTGTAAGGTGCCTTGGATCTTATGCCATGTTCAAGACATTCCAGAAATGATATTATTTGTCTCGGTTTAAATTCAAACAATGACTATTTGAGGGGGATGGTTAGCACTAACAGATTTGAGGTATGTTGAAGCCTTTTCTTTAGGAGAGGAAACATGAAAAATATTGCTCTCTAATCTTAAATATGAATAACTCCATACACTTTGTGCAATAATCACTCACTAAAAAAGACTCATTCTATTATTGTACTGATCATTGGTGGGGGGGGGCACAGTGGTTAGCACTGCTGCCTCACAGCGCCAGGGACCCGTGTTCAATTCCTGCCTCGGGCAACTGTCTGTGTGGAGTTTGCACATTCTCCCCGTGTCCGTGTGGGTTTCCGCTGGGTGCTCCGGTTTCCTCCCACAGTCCAAAGATGTGCAGGTTAGGCGAATAGGCCATGCAAAATTGCCTGTAGTATTAGGTGCATTAGTCAGGGGTAAATGTAGGGGAATGGGACTGGGTGGGTTGCTCTTCGGAGGGTCGGTGTGGATTTGTTAGGCCGAAGGGCCTGTTTCCACACTGTAGGGAATGTATTCTAATCTACTTGCAGCAATACTGAATGAATGAAGTAATCTCCAAACAGAAAGCAAAATAATCTCAAACCTCAATACATAGCCATCTTTATTCCAGTGTGTATAAACAGGCAAAGTAGAAATGCTTGAAGTACAGTAATCGGTAATGGGACTGAGGAGATGGAATGCAGACAGCAGCTATACACTCAGTACCACATGTAGAATTTAATAAAGGATAGGGATACAACAATACTAGAGATTGTGAAATATCTCTATGGAAACCCAGCATTCCATTCAGATTCAATCCCTCACCTTTTAACGCATGATTGAACCCACCTACTAAATTACCCGTGGCTGAAACAGACAGTTCGCTGGCTTGGAAGGGGAAATTAAAGTGTTAATTGTGAGGTCCTCCAGATTATAGAATTTTTTTCTGATTTGTATTATCACCAAAACCAGATTTTCATATTCATTTTCTGTGTGTAGTATAGTGTAGATTTGATGTGAATTAAGAAACCTGGCAGGCATCTGATTTTTTTTCTCTAACCCCTGCAATGCAGACTATCAGATTTAATCTCCAGCATAGCATCATTGCAATTACACATGATAACAGAGACCAATACAATTATCCAACCAACCTTATCTTATATGCAGTGTGCAATACATGTGAGCTGTGTCCTCTGAAAATAACATTTAATAAATTCACGCAAATGGGAGAATTATCATTGAACATAAAAATGTAATTTTCCACCATCATGTTACAAGCTCAGAAACATAAATTCAATAACCCTATAAACACTCATAGGGTAAGATAGGATGCCAAATTCTCGAAATTAAAATAAACTAATCATTTGTCAGAGTTGTGTGGTAGCAGTAAACATCTTTAAGTTTGCTTTGATCTTCTCTGAGAAATTGTCTCAACCTCCATTTCCACTAATCAGCCTGTTTTTAAATGCAAACGCATGGTATAAAAAGTAACTCTGTGACTATAGATGAGCAGTACGACACTGAAAATAATGATAACAGCTATGTATCACGGGTTTATTGTTCTGATTCTGTGCAGGGCTACCTCATAAAGGTTCAGAATAACATCTTAATGTACTAGATTGCTTGGTAAGGCAGTAACAGTCATCCATCATCTCTGATAGAGGTATCAGTTCCACTGAGCAAATATAGGAACTTGGATTCTTTGTTTGAGAGTAGGGGGATATGGTGGCAGGCCAAAGAGACACTCATACACAATACTTTTCTCAAATTCTTTCACTTAACTGTACAAAGCAATTATAGCCACTAGCACAGTACTGATCCATTTTCCCATGTCATAACAGAAAATAATTATCTGTTTATCGACTGACATGATTGGTCAGTGATTTTCCTGCTCAAGGTGGACAAGAAGCAGGACCCAAGTTTCTTCAACTCAAAGGTGAAAATCTGAATGATGACAGTTTTGAACTGAGACTCAGCAATCTCGTCCTTCAGTTCAACTTATCTTACAACAATTCTTTCTCATCCTAACAAGGATTATAACCAGTTACACTGCTTTATGAATGGGAATTATAAGGTGGATGTTCATCATGGACAGCACAGCACAGCCATCAATTTGAAATCAAAGGTAATTTAAGGAAAGAAGAAAGAAGCTGCATTCAAGTAGCACTTATTTCAATATCAAGATGTTTCAGAGTCAATCAAACACATTTTAAAATGTAGCAGACCATTTGCATATGGCAAAATATGAAAAGAGACCAGTTAACCCATTTTGGTGATGTTGACTGAAAATATGCCATTGATCTCATCTGAAATCTCTGATACATCTCAGAGTACAGCACTTCCATAATATTTCTCAGAAATGTCAACCTGGTTGTGTGTTCAAGCTTCTAGACGAGGACTTGTACACACAACACACTGACTCAGAAGCAACCATAGCAATATTGAACCAATGCTGCTGATTTCTGCATCTCCTCTCCACCTTGATGCCCATCTCTTAAAAAAAAAGAGGCAATAGTTAGCTGTCCCAATGAGTTCCAGATGATTCTCACAGTAAATGTCCCCACAAATATGGTGGGTCCTAGTTGTAGATTATACTCTGTGCTTGCAGAGTGCATGCTAGATATCTGACTGATCAAACAAAAACAAATCAACAGAAAAATAATGTTAATGGATGCACGTTAGCACTGATTCAAATTTTCATACCGATAAAAATATAGCCCACAATGAGGGTAAGAAAGTCAGAGTATTAGGAGAAACTATTGGCCGCATGGAAGCATTTTGAAGATTGAAAAGAACAATGTTGAAAAGCGCTCAGCACAATTTCTGTTAATTCTACATGTTATTCTGGATAAAGCAACTGGGTAATTGAAAATTAGCTGAAACATATGGTGTATTGCAAGAGCAACATTCTTTTACTTTAGTTACCATTGCTTCCCTTCTACATGGCTACATAATCTGAACAACAAATCAGTGAGCTTGTTCTTTAAAACTTATAGGATATCAACTAACACTGAAGATTGTATAATGTGGTAGAGTTCAATTTTAACTTGCAGAATTTACAAATGGTCTTACTGCAACTAGGAATCAAGTAATTCAGAGTGGTCAATGCCTCTACTAATTGGAATGTGCTTTGTCACTAACAGGAAGAAATCTTTGCATCTAACATGACCAATATTTCTATTACACCTGACAATAGTGATACCAAGAGTAACAACCAGATATGAAAGCTATACAGAAGCAAGCATTTTAAAATGAGTTTTTATCTTTGTCTTCATATTTTCATCATATTGTCACAGACAGTGTGTACCAAAGGGTTAATTTAAACAGCCCCACAAATTGGTCCATCTTGAAACTTTGTGTCAGCAACACAAAATAAAATTCTAGCTCACTGTCACATTGATTATCATTTTTGAACATGAACTAAATAAACACTAAGTTAGCATTTTGTTGGAAAAATGCACAGCACGCTACATTCAGTGATAGTTTAGTGGGTATGTACACTACATTTTGGAGCTGTGCAGACTGGAGGATCTTAGGTTGACTGTGTACTTGATGCTGGTTGTAAAGCACATGTCAGATACCTGACTGATTGAACAATAACACATCCAACTACCACACACTGTTGCTAAGTTGGAAACCTCGAACTCCCTCCCTAACAATACAGTGTATGCAGCAACACCAAATGGATTGCAGTGATTCAAGAAGGCAACTCACCACCCCATCAAGGACAGTGCTGTGATACCTAAATGAATTGAATTAAATAAACCTTGCAGTCCTTTGAGCCAGCTGTGCTCTTCAATGCAATCCTTTACCCCAATTCCTCTTTTCTACCCTGTTCATATGTACCTTAATTCCCTGAGTGATCTAAAATCTATCTCAATCTTCAATATACTCAAGGATGAAGCATCCATAGCCCTCTTGACAAAGAGTTCCAAAGCCTCACTACCTTTAGAATGCAGAAATTTCTCATCTCAGTTGTAAATGATTAACAAATTAACTTCACAGTGTGTTTCACATTCTCCAACCTCAAATTCCTTTTGCATCTTGTACTTTCAATGAGATCATCACTCATTCTTCTAACCTGCACAATTTATTTGACATCTCATCACAGCATGAATCTCTCAGCCTAGAAATCAACCTTGTGAACATTCACTATATCTCTGCTAAGGCAAATATGTCGTTTCTCAGGTATGGAGGCCATCACTGCACACAGTTGTCCAGATCTCATTGGTTTCCTGTAAAATTGTCTTTCTTTTTCAATTCATGAGACGTCTGTGTTCTTGGCAAGCCATTTTGTACCCATTTTTAATTTCCCTTCAATTGAATGGCAGTCCAGGCCATTTTAGAAGGCAGTTAGGAATGGACCAAATTGCTGAAAGTCTACAGTCACAAATAGACCAAACCAGGTAAAGATGGTAGTTTTCCACTCCAGAAGGCATTAAAGCACAAGATTTTTTTATGCCCATTGATCATATTTTCATGGCCATCTTTCAATTCCAAATTTTGTTCAATAGTTAAACTTAAATTTCACTCGGTTCTACGGTGGGATTTGAACCCATTTTCCAGAGAATTACCCTCAACCTCAGGAGTACTAGTTCAGAGATATTACCATGACAACATGTTCCCATCAACTGTTTTGCAGAGACCCTCAGAAACAGTCCCACAGCTTAGATGAAGCATTGGCCACCCTCTATCCTTAAATTCTTGCATTCTAATGGGTGGCATGGTGGCTCAGTGGTTAGCACTGCTGCCTCACAGCGCCCGGGACCTGGGTTTGATCCAGCCTTGGGCAACTGTCTGTGTGGAGGTTGCACATTCTCCGTGTCCGTGTGGGTTTCCTCCGGGTGCTCCGGTTTTTTCCCACAGTCCAAAAGATGTGCAGGTCAGGTGAATTGGCCATGCTAAATTGCCCATTAAATTAGGTGCATTAGTCAGTGGGAAATGGATCTAGGTGGGTTACTCTTTGAAGGGTTAGTGAGGACTTGTTGGGCCAAAGGGCCTGTTTCCACACTGTAGGGAATCTAATCTAATACCTTTGTATTAAAGCTAATGTGCCATTTACCTTCCTAATTGTTCCTGTACCAACATGTACCTTTGCGTTTCTTCAAAAAGTCACCCAAGTTACTTTCACACATTCTACTAGATTAGATTCCCTACAGTGTGGAAACAGGCCCTTCGGCCCAACTAGTCCACGCCGATCCTCCGAAGAACAACCCACCCATTCCCCAACATTTACCCACAACTAATCCACCTAACACTATGGACAATTTAGTATGGCCAATGCACCTGACTTGCACATCTTTGGACTTTGGGAGGAGACTGGAACACCCGGAGGAAACCCACACAGACACAGGGAGAACGTGCAAACTCTGCACAGACAGTTGCCCGAGCCAGGAATCAAACCCAGGTCCCTGGCACTGTGAGGCAGCAGTGCTAACTACTGAGCCACCGTGCCGCCCCAAAGTCTAGTTGACTACTTTTACTGCTCACATGTGGTCTCCTCAATCTTGGGAAAACAAAGCATAGACTGCACGACTGCTCTGCAGAACATTCTGTTTACAAAAAAAAAGATCCTGAGCTTCCTGTTGCCTGTCACTTCAACACACCATCCTGTTCCTTGGCCATCATCTCTGTCTTAGGTTTACTGCAGTGCTCCAAGCAAGCTGGAAGAATAGCACCTCATTTTCCACCTGGGGACCTGCAGCATTCTGGACTCAATATTGAGGTCAATAACTTCAGGGCTTGAGCTCTCCCATGTCCTTACCCCAACCCCCACACCATGCCTTGTTATCATAGAGTCTGTTTTTCCACACAATTCATTATTAGCCATGGACAGTCCCCATTAACAGCTATTCACCCTCCTAGCTTGATTGTTATCCATTCCTTTATCTGTCCAACTGTTCTCTCTCTTTTTTGGATTTATCCTCACCTATTTACCCCTTTCCCCCTCTCCTCACCCTATTTTCTGCATATAAACCAACATTTTTCAAGCTACCCTCCATCAGTACTAAGGAAGGGTCATTCGAGCAGAGACATTAACTCTGATTTCTCTCCACAGATGCTGCAAGACCTGCTGAGTTTTTCCAGCAATTTCGACTTTGTCTCTGATATACAGCATCTGCAGTTCTTTTGGTTTTTATGCTCCTTCAGTATTGGCTGTTGTGGTGAACACATCTGCTCCTTTCAAGTGATAGAAGCAGACAAAGTTTTATGGCTAAATGCTTTATTCTCATTAAAGTAATCAGACCCTAAATATTTTAAAATCAAATGAGACTTTTGGAGGTAGTTAAGTATAGAATTATTTACCTTTTCCTGTAACAAAGAAATAGACTCAAGAATGGATAAATAACTATGTGCTAGTAAAACTCTCCTACTTTTAAACTCCCTTCAATGCATATGGACAGAAACAAAAACAAAATCATGTTATGGGTGTTGGACAAAACTAGGAAGGCAGTTCAATGGTCCCTGTCCACAGAGTTTGCTGAGATCGTCCTTTTGGCCTGGTCAGGAGTTGTTACTTCTCAATCCCTTTCACCAGGTTGTTTCACTTACTTACAGGACACAAAGAGTGACTGGTTTACCAATTATAAAATCTCTGATAAAGGTTGAAAACTTCCAGCAATGGTGAGGGAAAATAAACTGGCTTCCTTCAGGCCTCAGGTACTTTTTACAGCAGAGGGAAAAACAGCAGGAACAAAGGCTTCTGGCCATATTATTCACACTCATCAGGTGTTCAGCTACCAAGGAGCAAATTACATAGGTGTTAACAGGCAGAAGGCCTTAGTCATTGACAACAGGTCATCATCATCTGGCTGAATCTCACTTTGTACACACGCATTGACGTCAGTTCATCTGCAAGTAAATATCCCCAATATCAAACAAACAGCACGTAGACACCACTTACAATAAGTAACTTGGGTGACCTTTTGAAGAAACGCAAAGATACATGTTGGTACAGGAACAATTAGGAAGGTAAATGGCATATTGGGATTAGATTAGATTGCCTACAGTGTGGAAACAGGCCCTTTGGCCCAACAAGTCCACACTGACCCTCCAAAGAGTAACCCACCCAGACCCATTTACATTGAGAAGTGCAGCAATCCCTTCCACAATCTCTCATTTTTAAACTAGCCTTTTCCCATTTCAGTTCACAAACAAAAATGCAGAAAAATAAGATATGATCTTTACATGATATAACAATAACTTTGAAAGCAGAAACTATAATTAGTAATGTCTATTCAGCATTCTGCTCACATATGACCTTATGACTGCGATGTTTCAATTTTGCTACCTGATGTGTTGTTAAGTAGCATGTTCTCAACTTGTCACCATTAGTATTCAACAGTGAGAATTTCTGAATACAAATTATTTCACTGTTATGTGGCTTTGCTCATAGGAATAAATTTATTCAAGTGATGCCATAAACAGGAAGAGCTAAACCTAAGGTTTACGATACCAACTAATTCCTGGAATGATATCTTAATGTTACTCAAAACTTAGACTTGATATAACTCAATGTAGTTTCTAGAAGTAATGTAAGTAACTAATTTAATTTTCTAAGAAATGAATCAAAGGGTTGTGGCCACATTGCTAGATATAAACTCTCCTGAAGATGTCCAGCAATGTATACATTAACAGGCTATTCCAATATTTGTACAACTAGCTGAGACAATTTTTGAACAATGCAACTTCCCCATTTCTGTCAATGACTAGTGAAGAGCATCACTTAAGTATGCATCAAGGAGGTAATCTGCTTTATTGCAGGAAATACAAATGAGTATCTCAGTGAGAATTGCTGAAATTATAGATGGAACAAGTCTGTGCATGAGTTGAAAGTTTTTTTTCAATATTAAAGTCAGCACTCAGATAGTTCCTTCTAGCTTTTTACCAAGTTGAACATAAAGCTTGGCAGTGCTTCCCCACATCGTATCACAGTGTGGCCTATCAACTTAATAAATTACTTGGGCTGAACACTCACTTGTTCAAGCTTTCTGAAGCCTGCTACAAAGAAACATAAATTAAAATGTAGCCACACGGAGTTACTACTTCATACTGTCCAAGCTATTGATTTTCATCTGTTATTGACATCTCCATACGCTGCCAGTACAATTTACAGATGAAAGCTTTTATTGCTAAACAAATCACTAATGGAACACACTGGGAGATTTGTTTGAAAAAAAAACTTAACCCACTGACCGTTTTAATGGAATATTTTAACTTTTCTTTGTAGTGGTCCTCCCAAACCATTGTTAATAGTTGGAAGATTTGGTGCAAGAGGTTTGAATTGTCTAGTCACAATACATGCACACATTAACACTATTAATGTTTGTTTGATGAGGAGTTTGGTAATTGCAACCAATGCAGGCTGCTAGTCAGGCTTCTGCTCCACTTACTGTTTCCTTCCTTCTTTTGTCACCCTCTCAACCTGGAATCATCAAATGCTTGGTAGTTTGGTATGCATTAGCAACCGATTACACTTGACCCATTTGTACACTTATTCATTTGCAACCTCAGACAATGAGACCTGGAAGACATTTTGACTGCATGGACATCAAACCCATTCTCAAGCCCTGCTGTCTACTGATGCACATACACTTTAACATGCACACAATCTAAACAAGAGTTCTTGGACTGTAATCCAGTCTTGGGTAGTTCCCCCTTTTTAAATAGAAACCCTCCCAAGTCCCAGTCAAGTAATTTATTGCAGACCAGTATCATAGCCG
The DNA here is from genome assembly GCF_004010195.1 of Chiloscyllium plagiosum. Lineage (NCBI taxonomy): Eukaryota > Metazoa > Chordata > Chondrichthyes > Orectolobiformes > Hemiscylliidae > Chiloscyllium > Chiloscyllium plagiosum. The sequence goes on along the minus strand of NC_057721.1, from coordinate 24,286,222 downwards.
GTTGTGTATTAGTCTGTCACTGAACTCTGGGAATGACTAATCATAAAAGAAGAAGATGAAATTGATGTAATTGTTTGCTAATAACAGTTATGCTCCCAAATGTTGTTCTGGATTAACTCATCACCAACTTCCATTTTTGTATCCTGTATTTATTATATATGGAGTACAGATTAATCATGAAAATTAACACTGTAGCTGAATAAGATTTCATTTTTGAAAACCAAACTGAATATTAAGGATTCATTTCTCAAGGGATAGAATTGAAATGGAGGAAAAATTATCTGAAACTTGTATACAAATGTGCACAGACCACACTGGTGCATTGCGAATCGTTCTGATCTGTGTATTATAAATGGAAATCAGAGGTGATGGTACAAATGTTCACAAATAAAACAGAGTCATAGTGATGTATAGCATGGAAACAGACCCTTCGGTCCACCTTGTCCATGCCGACCAGATATCCGACATGAATCTAGTCCCAGTTGCCAGCACAAGGCCCATATCCCTCCGAATCCTTCTTATTCATATACCCATCCAGATGCCATTTAAATATTGTAATTGTACCAGCCTCCACCATTTCCTCTGGCAGCTCATACCATATATGCACTACCCTCTGCGTGAAAAAAGTTGTCCCTCAGGCGCCTTTCAAATGTTTCCCCTCTCAATTTAAACCTACACCCTTTAATTTTGAACTCCCTCACCCTGGGGGAAAGACCTTGGCTATTCACCCAAGCCATGCCCCTCCTGGTGATAAACTTTTATACGGTCACCCTTCAACCTCTGACTCTCCAGGGAAAACAGCCCCAGCCTATAGCTCAGATCCTCCAACTCTGGCAATATCCTTGTAAATCTTTTCTGAACCCTTTTAAATTTCACAACATCCTTCCTATAGCAAGGGGACCAAAATTGAATGCAGTATTTCAAAAGTGGCCTAACCAATGTCCTGTACAGCTGCAATATGACCACCCAACTCCTGTACTCAATACACTGACCAATAAAGGCAAGCATACCAAATGCCGTCTTCACTATTCTATCCACCTGGGATTCCACCTTCAAGGAACTATGAATGGCAACACTCCCCAGGATCCTACCACTAAGTGCATAAGTTCTGCCCTGATTTGACTTACCAAAATGCATCATCTGACAGTTATCTAAATTAAACTCCATCTGCCACTTCTTGGCCCACTGGCCCATCTGATCAAGGCCTCATGTACTCTTGAGATAACCTTCGTCGCTGTCCACTACACCACCACTTTTGGTGTCATCTGCAAAATGCCATAATTGAGAGTATATAATAATCAATGAAGGCTGACTAGGCTAAGACTCTTTTCTCTGCAGAAGAGAAGACTGATAGGTATCTGAACAGAAACATTTAAAATGTTTAAGGAGTTTTATGTGCTAAACAAAGGGAAAATGTTTCTACTTGCAGGGCAGTCTGAAATTCGCGCTCATTGGTATAAATTCTTGTAGTTAGATTTGATATAACTCCATGTAGTTTCTGGAAATAATATAAGTAACTGAAGTAATTTTCTAAGACATGGAAAAAGGATTGTGACCACACATAAAGCGAAATAACACAACAAATGTGTGGCTCAGATCATCATGAAATACAAATCTGTACCTTCAGAGGACTGAAATGGATTTCTTTTATTGAGATTGCAGCTTTGAGATTGCTCCAGGGATAATCATAAAGACACATAACCTTACTCAATTTTCATTCACCTGAAGTAGGTCTCAGCATAATTAGTGTTATTGACCAATAATAATGCCCTCATTGAAACATTAATAGATTTGATCCAATCACTACAAATTCATTGGGAAGAAATCTGCATTTGTGTTGGAGATGATCATCTTTGTCAGCATTTCCTTTAGAATATAGTGCCTGCATTGTGTTACAAATTAATTTAAAGATTGCAGACTTTTACCATCAAACTCCGTTACTTCCTTCCAGGAAAGGATCCTCATTCAAAAATTTAATATCACCACATTAAGAATCACATTTTAGTTCATGAACATTGATATCACTTTACTGATTCTCTTTCAGTTCAACATTGAAAGCAAATCAACATCTTTTCTCTTCTCGAAAAGGACTTTTCCTGTTTCAAAAAAAAGGCATTATTTCTCGACTGAGTGAACAGCGTATAATTAGCTATTGTTCAGATGACAACCTATACTACTGCAGATCATTACTTCACAGTACTTCCATTGTTTACAGCCAAAAAATGTGGAAAAGCACAGCCGGTCAGGCAGCATCAGAGGAGCCAGACAATCGACGTTTCGAGCATAAGCTCTTCATCAGGAATGTGGGGGAGGCCCAAGGGGACTTGGAATGCGATAGGTAGATGAAGGTGGGTGGTGATGGTGATAGGTCGGAGCAAAGGGTGAAGTGCCAAACACATCCAACTGCCATGATGAAGGCCTCCAAGCCCTCTATTTCTTACTCTCCCACTGACCCAACCAGTACTGTTCCATCAACACACTCATTCGATTGGCTGAACTGGTCCTCATCCTCAACAATTTCTCCTTTGAATCCTCCCAATTCCTCCAGACCAAAGCAGGAGTCATGGGCTCCCACACGGACTCCAGCTATGCCTGCCTGTTTGTCAGGTATGTGGAACAGTCTATCTTCCGCAGCTACAATGGCACCATTCCCCACCTTTTCCTCTGCTACATCGATTACTGTATTGGCGCCACCTTGTGCTCTCACGAGGAGGTTGAACAGTTCATTAACCTCATGAACACCTTCCAGCCCAACCTCAAGTTCACTTGGACCATCTCGGACATCTCCCTCCCCTTCCTAGACCTCTCCATCTCCATTTCTGACAACCAACTCAACACAGACATCTACTTCAAACCCACCGACTCCCACAGATAACTGGACTACACTTCCTCCCCCCCACCTCCTGTGAACAGACTATCCCTTACTCCCAATTCCTATGCCTCTGTTGCATCTGCTTACAGGAGGACCAATTTCACCACAGAATATCCCACATGGCCTCCTTCTTCAGGGACCGCAATTTCCCCTCCCACGTAGTCAATGATGCTCTCCAGTTCATCTCCTCCACTTCCGGCACCTCCACCCTTGAACCCCACCCCTCCAATTGTAACAGGGACAGAACACCACTGGTTGTTACCTTCCACCCCACCAACCTCCGCATACAACGGATCATTTTCTGCCATCTGCAAACAGACCTCACCACCAGAGATATATTTTCCTCCCTACCCCATCTACATTCTGCAGAGACCATTGCCTCTGCAACTCCCTTGTTAAGTTCATGCCCCCCACCAACACACCCTTCACTCCTGGCACCTTCCCTTGACACCACAAGAGGTATAAAACCTGTGCCAACCCCTTCCCCCTTCACCTCTAGCCAGGCCCCAAAGGATCCTTTCACATCTGGCACCTCCACATATATCATCTACTGTGTTCATTGCTTCCGACGTGGTCTCCTCTACATTGGGAAGACAGGACGCCAACTTGCGGAATCTTTTAGAAAACATCTCTGGAACAGACGCACTAAACAACCATATACCCTAACCCCCGCCCTGTGGCTGAACACTCTAATTTCCCTCCCAACACCGCCAACGATATGAAGTCCTGGGCCTCTTCCACCACCAGATTTTAACCACCCGACACTTGGAGGAAGAATGCCTTATCTTCCACCTTGGGACCCTTCGACCACATGGCATCAATGTCAATTTCACCAGTTTCCTCCCCTCCCCTCCCCCCACCTTATCCCCCCACTCCCTCCCACTTATCTCTCAGACAACTTGGCCTTCCTCACTTTTCTGATGAAGAGCTTATGCTCAAAACGTCGACTCTCCTGCTCCTCGGATGCTCTCTGAGCATCTGTGCATTATCGGCACTGCAATTTTTGACTCTGATCTCCAGCATCTGCATTATTTACAGTTCCAATCACCTCATCTTCAGTGAAAATGCCATCTCAAAACATATCACACTGACAGTGCGAGTTTGAGGCATCCAATACGAAGAAAAACATTCTGACTAAACAAAAACTCAATTGTTCTCACCAAACCAGTTAGGGATCTAATTGAGGTATATGCCGATGTAGAGAGAGTGTTTCCTCTTGTGGGACAATGTAGAAACAGAGATGAAGGGGAATTATTCTGCTCAAACCATCATAAACTTGTGGATTTTACTTCCCCTAAGTGCGGTGTTCGCCAGGAACTGAATAAGTTTAACATAGAGACATTTTTACTTTGCAATGAGTCAAAGTGTAATGGAGAGTGGGCAAGAAAGTAGATTTGAGGCCAAGATGAGATCAGCCTTGGTTACATTAAATGGTGGAGCAGGCTTGAAGGGCTGAATTGCCTCTCCCTGCTCCTTACCCTTAGATTCTTAAACAGCATACTGTATAAAAATGAATGGATAAAGAAAATCTCAAGATAGTCAGCTCAACAAAAAGACTCAACTCATGGGTACTATTTCCTTAATTTATAATAATTCTAAACAAGATTACCACTTTGCAACAGTTAATCATAATGCTTAATCATAAACATATTAAAGCAAGTGTGAACAAAAAAGACCATGGATTAGAATAGAGGGAGAAGCCTGCAAGTGTAAATATTGAAATTAACTTTGGGGACTAAGCTTAGCAGAACTGCTTCAACTTTTGAGTTATAGGGAGAGGCTGAACAGGCCTTATAGACGTTTATAAAATCATGAGAGGCTTGGATAGGATAAATAGACAACGTCTTTTCCCTTGGGTAGGGGAATCCAGAACTAGAGGGCATACCTTTAGGGTAAGAGGGGAAAGATATAATTTAACAAGCTTCAAATGGCCTCCTTTTCACACCAACTAGTTACTTTGGATTTGTTGCCATTGAAGTGGTGGTGCAGATTGCAAACAGCCCACGTTTAATTCCCCTTGATTTCAATGGAATGTCAGGTTTGGATCCAAACAACTGTTTAAAATTAACCCATGATCTTTGAGCTACTGCAAATTCAGAGCATGTCTTTGATGAATTGTGTGCAGTTAAGATTTGTGGATCCATTCCAACTAGAAACTGCCCAAATCATTTCAAATGTCAGCGAACTCAAAGAGCTGTAACAAATCAGTCCACTGCGTTAGATGTTATTTATCCTCAGCCCTAAGAGAGACAAGGCATGTAACTATAAGGCACTGAAAATTATTAGTAAAGAGTCAGACATTGCAAAGGAACTGAAGATTATTTATAGGAATCTAGTAGCTAACCAGGAATCAGAAGGAAAGAAATTGTCTCAAGCTTCTAATTTTCCTTAAATAACCAAAACAAGCAGCCCACCGTCTAGCATCTTTAACATTCACTCTCTTCACTAGAGACTCCGTAGCAGAAATGTATATCTTCTACACTACAAAAAAATCATAAAAAGCCTCTTCAGCAGGATCCTCCAAGCCTGCACACTCTACAACCTAGAATGACGAAGGCAAAGATGCATGGCAATGCCACCACTTGCAAGTTCCTCTCCAAGCTACAACCCATGTTAACGCTAAACTATATCGCCATTCTTTCACTGCTTGGGTCAAATTGCTGGAATTCCCTTCCTACCTACCAGCACTGTGGGTCTACTAACACTCCCAGGGACTCCAGTGGTTTAAGATGGCAGCTCACCACTACCTTCTGAAAGGCAATTACAGATGAACAATAAATGCTGTGTTAGCAAGTGAAGACCGTGTATATACTGTGAACAAAACAAAAGCAGACAACAATACAATGCCTCAATCTGGTATTCTGACAACTTCCACTGTTATGCGTGCACTTGTGTTTAAACATGAAGCTTCAAGATAAAACCTGGGACTCTGGAAGAAGTGGGAAGCAGGATAGAAAATTGGATGCAGAATGCCAAGCAGTGGTACCGAATGAGGAAATGATGTCAAGCAACTCAAGGATCAGAATCTCTTATTCCTCACTGTCTCCCCACCATTCCACAGTCATGCAGACTCCCTTATCAGCTTGTTAAACAATGGTCAATTTTACAGACGATCATTTAACAGAAGGTTGCTTTGTACGTATAATACTGTCTGGTCTTTCACATCACCCTTTCATCTGCTTTCTATGATCCTGAATCAATTAAGTCTTCTGTTCTATTTTCGAATTAACCCAGCCCTTCTGAAAGAAAAAAAACCCTGTTATGGTTCTCTGTTCTACCATCATTCTGCAATTCTACCACTGCCCTCCTGAGAACAGCATCTTTATGTTCCATTTTCCTTTGCCTCACTTAACTGTAACTCCATTTCCTCGTCCTCAAATCTTGTGCAAAAGAAAATTCATTTTCCTTGATGAAAAACTTGCGTATCTCAGCAAATCTCACAAAACCTCAATCTCCCGCTTACCCTGTTCTTCAGAGAGTATAATTCTTCGGGACAACCTTTCCTCATGACTCGTAGAATACCTACAGTGTGGAAAGAGGCCATTCAGCTCATCGAGTCTACACTGACCCTCCAAAGAACATCCCACCCAGACCCAGCCCCCAGTCTATCCCTGTAATTCCGCATTTTACCACGGTTAGTCCACTGAGCCTGCATTTCCCCGAACACTAGTAATTTACCCCGGCCAATTCACTTAACCTGCACACCCTTGGACTGTGGGATGTTCTGCCTGCCGCACAATGTGTTTTAACTCTTTTATCTAGCAAAAGAACTGCGAGTCAACTCTTAATAATAATCAATAATAATACTCATTTATTTGACACAATTAATGCTATCACAAAAATACACTGTAAATTAACAATTTACACTACAAATCTATCTTGTGCTTTAACTTAACTCTGGATGATCATATACCACCAGACTAGAACTTGGCCTTGTTCCATGTGGTGATGTCATCTGATGATCTCAGAGCTGCTTCTCTTCTCAGTGATTCATTTCGTTACCGCTCTTGGGTGACCGTGCTGAACATGGTGTTGCGGCAATTCTTTCTCCAAAAGTCTTTGTGTCTTTTGGGAGGGTCTTCATTGTTCACCTATGGATTGATCAGGTTCGATCACCCTAATCAATCGGACCCAATGATCATTGACATATTGATGGTAGGATGGTCCTTGGGCCTCCAGTCCTGGAGTTGCTGGGTGCACATAGCCTCCTCCAAATAAGGGTGTGAGGTGCCCCTGTGTGTGGTACACACCTAGGGGCTTCCAATGCCCTGGGAATGACATTCTGTTGACTCCATTCAAACCCAAATTCTGGTGTGTATTGTAGGGTCTGCAGCTACCAGGTTTGTTGCAAACTGTCTGTTGATAGCTGCAGTCTGTCTGGATTCTGCAGCATGTGGATTAGCACAGTCTCTGTGGTTAAGGCTGGGTCCCATTTCCCATCATGCTTTAGTCCATGTCCATTTTTAATAAACTTTATCACTTTGAGCAGCCCATCCGTCCACAAGGAGGAAACTGGAGGACGCAGAGGAAACTCATACAGACATGGGGAAAACATACAAACGGCATCCAGACATTCACCTGAGGCTGAAATGAAACCCAGGTACTCGGAGCTGTGAGGCAGAATGTGAAAGACTGTGGCACAGTGCCTCCCCAGTTGAAATTCAGCTAGCAGTCCACCTCTGCACCACATTCAATATTTTTGTATTTTCCTTATAGACTGACAATGTAGTTACCTCGAACATAACTGGACATCCCATGTTTAACTAACCTTCCTCAATGCCTGTGAGCATGGAATCAATTACTTTAATAACTTAGCTACAAAAAACTACCACTGTCCTTCTTCATAGCTGAAGTAATCTGAAATCGAATCTGAAAATTTGCATCGGCACAAATAAATTGGTTTAGTATATCAGTGGACTCAATACATGTGTTCAAATCTGGCTACCTGGACACAAGCAAGTTATTCAGGTCCAGATGAGGGTACAAAGAATGAATAGTTAATGGACTCCCTTTGCAGAGGATTGCATTCTAAGAGCACACTGGAGAAACATATGAAACAAAGCCACTGACAGTCAACTATTACACACAAAAACAAGGTTTAATATCACTGAATCACCCAAGATCAAACTCCTTGGGGTTTTCATTGAATTGGGCCATCAATGTTATTACATTAAGACCAAGTCAAATGTTTTGCAGCTAGTACCTCACTTTCTGCAATCCCAAAGCCAGAAGAAGAATTTTCAAGAAATAAGTGTGATGGAATACTTCCCTGTTGTCTGAAGCAATGCAACTCTAACAACACTCGTGTGACACCATCTAGGACAAAGCAACCTACTTACCCTATCAAACCCCTTAAAGGATTACTCACAATCACAGGTGCACAGTGGCTGCAGTGTGAACCATCTACAAGGTACACAATAGCAACTAGCCATAGCTCTTGCAATAGCACTTTCTAAAGCAGCAATCATTTCCAACAGAAGAACAAAGATAAAAGACACATGGGAAAACCATCACCTGCAAATTCCCCTCTCTCACACTATAGCAATATATTGCTAGTCCTTCATTTTCACTGTCCAAAAATCATGAACTTGTTCCCTAACAGCACTGAGGAGCTCTCATGCCACAGGACTGCTGTGGTTTAAGAGGATAACTATCACATGCACAAAGGCAATTATGTATGCCAACCCCACACCCCCTCCCCCCACATATGAGTTTAAAAATAAGAAATACTGTGTTAAGAAGAAAATCTATAATCTTTCTGCAAATTGAATTGTGCATATATGCAAGTTCAATCTCTCAAAAAAGTTAAGATCACAGACCAATCAAACAATCCATCTAAACACAAAGAATGAGCAATATTTGCACAAGATGTCCAGGTGAGATAAGAGAATTAAAGCACCAACTGCCTCTGTGATTTAGGGAAGGAAGATAAGAAGGGGAATTTCTAAAAAATGGATTTATGGATTGTGTTACCTTACCATCTGTAGGTATTGTGTGACTCTGTGAAACTTTCATCCCAATGAGGTGGCTTGGGCTGGGCCCCAGATCCCTGAAGTGAGACTCATAGTGTTATTCAGCCACACAGTCAATTTTTGAGTGCAGCAATACAGATATCTCTTTAAAATGGTTTGTAAAAAAATGACTTCACAGAAAATAACCTTGAATAATAGACCGGTGTTAAATCTCGAATTTCCAAGGAGTGGAATAGATTTTTTTTCCAGTGGCTGATTTCTTGTTCCTTATTTAGTACAATAAACCATATACATGCTGTCTGAAGTCCCAATTGAGATTTAAAAATCATGCATCCATTTAAAATCTAGGTCAAACACGTTTTGCTGAATTAAACACTGGTTTGGTTAGAACTCTTTTCATGCACTAGATACTCCCTTACTAAAGATATTTGAAGCGACAAGCTGAAGTTATACAAGGAAATCAAAACTCCAATGAGATATAATCTGGCTTTGTTGCTGTGATTAAAAATGAAGTCTCAATCTTGGGATTTATCATTGAAGCTTAAGGCAATAACTCAAACACCTTGCCCTTCACCTCAGCATCCTGGTTTTGAAGTCAGCCCAAACAAGATGAATGCATGTTGCCCTTCAGTGAAGCTTGTTAACTAACTCAAAGAAGCCAAAAAGGTTCCGCCAAATTCCTAGTAGACACAGGACTGTAATATTATTCTGCCCCTACAATTCCCAAACAAACACCAAAACCAAAAGAAAACCAAGTGAAGCAAGACAAAACAAAAACATGGATTTTTAATTTCAAGGCAGCAAGTTCTCTTTTGGAGGTGGGTGGGAAGGGTATAGTGACTAGCAAACAAACCAAAAGCAACATGAGGAAAACCTTTTACCCAACCATAGGTTGGAATCTGTTGTGGGGAATGTTATGGCGGAGCAGATGCAATAGTAGCTTTTAAAGTTAAATTGGATAAATAACTGATAGCATTTGCAAGGGTACAGGGAAAAGGAGAGGGTGAGCTGAGTAGTTTTTCCAGAGAGTTGGTACAGACAAGACTGGCCGAATGGCCTTCATTTTTTGTGCTATATTGGCACACTGATTCTTCAGTCGGGGGACTGGGCCACTTATTGAAGAATTTCTCTTTCTTCTATTCATTTACCCACATCCATCCTTGCTGTACTGTGTTCCCACATGTACTTCTCAATGGAAGTGAAGTCTTGTGCTGTATGTGTTTTATTTGCATCAGATTAACTGGTCACTCATTACATTGCAGACCCCATGGTGTTCACATTATTAAAATGTGAATTAAACAATTTATGCATAGACAACAGATGTAATCTGCATCTGAATTATAGCAAAAAAGCTGTAGTATAGTCTCTAAACTTGGAACAACAGATGGTGAACACAGCACATTGTATTTGCTTGTGTTTAAAAGTTTCATTTTTCTTTCATTAATCAAGTTTAAATTTTATAAATAGTAATACAAATACAAATCAAAATTGTAATTTTTTGGGACTTAAGTAAAAATGTCAGGATGAAGATCATGTGATTTGCTCTGGATTTTGCCAACTGAACGCTTGGGCAATGTGTTTGTCAGAAAAGTTAAAGAGCAACCCGTGGGTAGGTTTCATTGGGTCTATATTCACACTTGTAGACAATGGCAAAAGCAGCAGTGTTATCCATGGAGAAACCATGTTGGGCTCAGAATTTTGTTACTGAGGCAGATAGCCTGAGCTGGGAAATTTGGTGGCTCACCACATCCACCTTGAAGGTGAGGGGGTGGGGAGAAGAGGGAGATATGCATACATGCAGAGTAGAGGCAAAGCACTGGATTCCACCTGAGCAGGACTTCAGCCCAGTTGTGCTACTTTTAGCCCTCAAATGTTCGCTCACATTTGCCCAGCTTAAATTTCAACAATGCTTGGCAGTAAAGTGTCAGCCATTTGTCATCTAACTGGTACAGTCTCCATGGTAATACCTCTACAATTCAGAGTCTATTTGCTAACCAGCCAGCCCTTTTCTTGCACACAAGGTATATTGCTCCCCTAACATTGACATTCTTGGAAATGTCAAGATAGGTACAAGATAAAAAGCTTCATCAAGCTCTGTCTTTTTCCAGCAATACTTAAGTCCTGCTCTACGAAATGATGATTCACATTTATCTAGATATGTAATTCAGAAATATACATCTTCACAATGGTTTTGATATTATGTTGAGCCTTATTTCTTGTTCACTGAATGTTGTTAGTCAGTGCAAAGCTGTTGAATGTTCCTTACAACCTCTCTGTGTCGCTCCCGTGCATTTTCTTCTCTCTTCTCCCATTCCCTGCAGCTTTTCTCTCTCTCTCTCTCACACACCTCTCGACCATCCCTTTGAAACTCCTTCCGCTTGCAGTTTGTCTCACTTCTCCAATCACCTCACCCTCTTCCAATTAACCTTGCAAGCTGTCACTTCAACAAAGATTAGCTCTTGCCCTTAGCACAAAGGAAGTTGGCTCCTGTCCCTCATTGCAACAGGGAGACACTTGGCTCCTTTCCCTAGCACCTTGGCCTCCTGACTCTTAGTGCTCTTTCAGCAACTCCTTCATGCCAGAACTAACTTACCTAGCTGCTTGCTGCTCCTCCAATAACAAATTATTTCTCTCTACAGTTTGTTACTTAAATGTTCACTTTTGAGCCCATCAGTAGCAAGTATGGGAGCAAAACCAGCCTGAAACTGGAGGAGCAGATCCTCACTATTTTCTTCCATCCTGTTGACGGGGGTGACCTTGCTCAATTTGCTGGCTCTAGTGAGTGAAGGCCCCAGTAATTTGGAGGGTTGACTGGACTGCCATTCCCATGTATTTTGAGCCCTGATTGGTCCCATTCAAGCTTATAGAATGAAATATAGCAGAATGCTATCTTGCACAAAATCCTGCCCTGTATACATTTATAGAAACTTTTCTCTGCTCCCTTCACCACATGCTGAAGTATCAAAACTCGGTGAGGGGCTGCAAGACTAGACCAGATTTTGTACTTTCACAGGATCCGCTTTCCAAAAAGAATCCCATGTTTAGCTTGAGAAGTGAACTGATTTCCCAGCCTATGAGGGTTATATTGCTCTGCTTTCAACTGTAATATGTGACTTGAACTCCCACCTCCTAGAAGAACCTGGGCCGAATTGCGGGGAGGGGGCGGGAGTGGTGTGTTTAACATTGAGCAGCTCCTCTCTTTGCTCTACTGGCATCCTGTAATGATTTTAACACTGGGTGCTTAAGCTGCCAATGTGTGTTTTGGATTGTCAGGAAACTGGTTCTGCCTGATATATTGACACCTGTGGCCCACCTGTGGAACCCTGCCCAATGCTGAACTTAGAACGACCTGGCTGCCTCCTCAGTCAGCCAACTATACTGGCCCATAATTACATCAAAACCATCACGTTTGCTGACTGGCTCAGTAAAGACTTCTATTCACCTGACTAAAACTTCCTGATGAAGGGCTTAAACATCGACTCTCCTGCTCCTCGATGCTACCTGACATGTTGTACTTTTCCAGCGCCACACTTTTCAACACTAAAACTGATGGCTTGTTTGAACAGCCTTTAAGCATTCAGTTTTAACTTCCCTCCTTCCATTCTACTTTGTTAAAATCAACTATGCAGTTCCGGGCTCAACTACAAAGCTTGCCTCAAGGCTAGACTCAGGATCTGATTTCCAGAAAGAATCCCATGTTTAGCCTGAATAGTGAACTGATTTCCCAGCCTACAAGGGTTATACTGCTCTGCTTTCAACTGTAATCTGCTTCATCTGAATTTTTTGGAGACTCATCAACTCCACAATATCAGAGTAGTACCATTCCTATGCAAGATGACAATATGTGACTTGTCATGGGGAGTTGCCTCAGAAAACCAAGGCAGAGCAGTAGAAAAGTTGGCCAACCCCATGTAAGCCAAGGTTTCCCGTGGGACATAACAGGCAGAGCCCAAGCCTAGGAACTTAATTAGGGATAGTGTTACCTCAAAAACAATGGCACAAAAGGTGAGGACTGCCAAGGGACGTGTTAGGAACTGGAGAAAGTGCAGACGAGATTTGTCACAATGCTATCTGGGCTGGAGAATTTTAGTTATGAAGGGAGAATAGATAGGCAAGGGTGTTTTCCTTACAGTAGAGGAGACTGAGGGGGGATGTGACTGAGATGTATAAAATTATCAGGAGGCCTAAGTAAGGTCGACAGGAAGGAACGTTTCCCCTGGAGGGATCAATGATCAGAGGCTACAGATTTAAGGCAATGGGTAGGAGGCTTAGAGGAGATGTAATGAATACATTTGACACCTAGAGGCTGGTAAGATAAAGTGTGGGGTTCCATCTGGGCCTGACTTTGTCCCAGTTGTGTTATGCTTGATATACAAGGCTGCCCCTACAGCTCTCTGGGGTAAGGAGCTCCAAGGATGCACAATCTTCTGAGAGATGAAATTCCTCCTTAGCTCAATCTTAAATTGACACCCCTTCACTCTGAGACTGTGCCCTCTGATCTTAAGACTCTCCCATTGGAGGGAAACATCCTCTCAACATTCACTGTTAAGAATCCTACATGTTTCAATGAGATCACCTTTCATTCTACTGAACTCTGATGAATGAAGTCCCAGCTTACTTAGCCTTTGCTAATCAGCCAATCCCTCCATACCAGGGATCCTTCTCTGAACTGCCTCCAATGAAATTATATGTTTCCTGAAAAAAAGGGACCAAAACTGCTCATAGTACTCCAGATGTGGTCTCACCAGCACCTCGTTCAGTTGCAGTGAGACTTCCCTACTCTTACACTGCAACCCCCTTGAAGTAAGTGCCAGCATTCCATTAGCTGTCCTGATTACCTGCTGCAACTGCGTATGGCTGTTTATGTTTCATGCACAAGTACCCCCAAGCCCTTTTGTGCTGCAGCTTTCTCCAGTTTCTCTCTATTTAAATAATGCTCTGTTCTTTTGCTCTCCTTTCCAAATGATAAACTTCACATTTTCCCACATTATACCTGATTTGCCAATGTTTTGCCACTTTCTTCAACCTATCAATATCTCTCTGCAAACTGCTTGCACCCATCTAACAGCCTGTCTTTTCACCCTGTCTGCAAATGTGGCTAACTTCAACTGATACTTTTCTTTTCCTTTTGTTTCAACTTCTAAGGATTGGGGATTCACTTTATTCCTCCAAATCATTGATATATGTTTTAAACAGTTGTGGTCCCAGCACTGATGCCTGTGGATTCTTACTGGTTACATGTTGCCAAACTGTAAAAGAACCTCAAGTGCTGTTTCCGACCCATGAGCCAATTCTCCATCCATACCAATATACTACCTCATGACTTATTCTTTTATTAGGTACCTTGTTGAATACCTTCTGGAAATTCTAAAACAACAGATTTACTGGTTCCTCTCTATCCACTGCAGTTGAGATATCATTCAAAAAGTCCATTAAATTGGTTAGATACGATTTCCCTTTCATTAAGCTATGCCGACTCTGCTTGATTAGATTGTGATTTTCCAAATGTTCTGCAATCACTTCCTTAATAATTGATTCCAATACTTTTCCGATAATACGTGACAGGCTAATCAGCCAATATTTACCGACTTTTTTCCTGTATCCCTACCTGAATAGGGGTGTCAGGTTTGCAATTTTTCTTTCTTCTTGTACTTCACCACATTGCAGCAGTTTTTGAAATATTACAACTATTATCTTGTCAATACCTCTTTAAGCATCCTAGGACGCAAGCCATCAGGCCATGGACTTACCTGACTTTAACTCCATCAGTCTGTCTTATATAACTTCACTAGTGATAGTGCCATTGTTTAATTTCTCCTATGTATTCTTTAATATGAATGGAATGTTCAAAGTATCTTCCATCATAAAGATTAATTACTTGGCATTTTTCTTGTTCCCAAAACTATCTCCCCAGATTCATTTTCTAAGTGGCCTCTGTCCACTTTGACCTGTCTCTTTTCATATATTTAAAGAAGCTCCTATCATCAGTTTTTGAATTACTTGATAGTTTGCCCTCCTAGTTAATTTTCTAGGAAGCTACCCCAATGCACTCGATAAATTTGTTGTCAGAGCTAATTTTCCAATTTGATTAATCTGATCAATATGATGATTAATGTCACCCAATATTATCACTCTATTCTTTTTACATAGTCCTATTGGTCTTTCCCACAATGTCGCTACTGTTTTGGGTCTAACACTATTCCCACCAATGTCTAATGTCTAATTTCCTTTACTTTTCTTTTACCTCGACCTAAATGGACTCTACATCTTCTGAGCCTAAGTCATCTCTCACATGTGTCCCCACTCCATCTCTTAATAAAAGTGCTACCCTGTCACTTTTGCCATCCCTCCTGTCTCTCCAAAAGGTCAGGTATCCTTGAAGGCTAAGTTCCCAGTTTTGATCACCTTATAACCATGTTTCCTTGACAGCTATGAAATCATCTCCATTTACCTCGATTTGTGCTGTCAGTTCATCAACCATATTCCAAAGGCTATGAGCATTAAGATACAAAGTCTTTAACTTTATCTATTATCGAGTTTTCCAACACCTTTATGGTTCCTTGATACAATATGAGATTCACACATTCTTCCCTTCCTTTTATTTTCTGGTAACAATCAACCCCATTACCAATATACAACCTTATCTTCTCATTTACCATGGATTTTAAAATGTTCCATGCCACTAAACCCAGCCACCATTATTTAATTTGAGTTTAAATGTAAATAACATTACCAAGACGGAGAATGGGAAAAATTTCTGACTGGAACAGGCTGCTCCATCTTTGAAGTATTTTAGGCGTCAGAGGTGATTTCCTCAAATTTCAGGAGCAGTAATTACACAGTTTTATATGCTGTTGCATTGTTTTGGAGCTTTTGAGGAAAACAAAAAGTCCAAACAATAGCACTTTTAAAAGAGAAAGGAACAGACAAAGGCAACACATGGTCAGGTCAGTGCAAGAGAGAGAGTGAGAGAGAGAGGAAGGAGAGAGGGGGAGAGAGGGGAAGAGGGAGAGGGAGAAACTCACACTGCTCCCTGAACCTGCGCAGTTGAATTCATGTATCGCTGGCCATCGGAGTGAGTCTGAGAAAACTATTAATGAGTGAAATTCACAACTGATCTTGGGGGAACCTGTTTGGGAGAGGTCACAGCACAGAAACAGATAAGTGAATATTTTTAAGTGTGGCCTTACAGTAAGTCTCCAGTCGTGAGTAGAATGCATTGTTTCTTGATTATATGTTTTATTGAGATATGTCTCTTGATTAAATTTGATGACATAAGCCATAAGTATTAAGTTAGCCTGGAGCAGTGTTTGCAGAGGAATAAGACAGTGCTATTTTCTGGGTCTGTAGATTGAAAGAAGCAAAAGTGGCCTTTAGGAGAGTGATATGCTCTTCTTGTCGGATGTGGGAGTTTAGGGAGAATTTACGTGTGACTGAGGATTATATCTGCAATAAATGCCATTGGTTGCGAATCCTATCAGATTGAAGGGATCAGTTGGAGAGGCAGCTAGAGGCAATGAGGAATTTACAAGTGCAAGGGGGTGTGATGGATGGCAATTATATTGTGTTTGGAGACTGTCTAGTCAGAGGCACAGACAGATGTTTCTGTGGCCAGCAGCAAAAATTCAGAATGGTGTCCCTGGTGCCAGGATCAAGAATATCTCAGAGAGAGTGCAGAATGTTCTCAAGGAGGAGAGGGCCCAGCAGGAGGTCACAGTACACATTGGAACCAACAACATAGGAAGGGAAAAGGATGAGATTCTGAAGGGAGAATACAGAGAGTTAGGCAGGAATTTAAAAAGGAGATCCTCGAGAGTAGTAATATCTGGATTACTCTCGGTTCTGCTAGTGAGGGTAGGAATAGGAGGAGAGAGCAGAGAATGCATGGCTGAGGAGCTGGTGTATGGGAGAAGGATTCACATTTTTGGATCATTGGAATCTCTTCTGAGATAGAAGTGACCTGTACAAGAAGGACGTTGCACCTGAGTTCGAAGCGGACTAATGCACTTTGCTCGAGCTGTTCAGGAGGATTTAAATTAGTAAGGTGGTGGGGGTGGGACCTAGGGAGATAGTGAGGGAAGTGATCAATTTGAGATGGGTACAGATGGGAAAGGAGTAAGCCAGTCAGGGCAGGCAGGAACAAAGTAGAAAACAAGGTAAGACTAATACATTAAACTGCAAGAGCCCAGACAGGGAAGGCAGATGAACTCAGGGCATGGTTAGAAACATGGGACTGGGATATCATAGCAATAACAGAAATGTGGCTCAGGGATGGGCAGGACTGGCAGCTTAAAAGAGATGGACAGGACTGGCAGCTTAAATGTTCCAGGATACAAATGCTACAGGAAGGACAGAATGGGAGGCAAGAGAGGAGGGGGTGGCGTTTTTGATAATGGATAGCATTACAGCTGTACTGAGGGAGGATATTCCTGGAAATACATTCAGGGAAGTTACTTGGGTTGAACTGAGAAATAAGAAAGGGATGATCACCTTATTGGGATTGTATTATCCACCCCTTAATAGTCAGCAGGAAATTGAGAAACAAAAAGTTATCTGTAAGAATAGTAGGGTGGTTATGGTAGGGGATTTTAATTTTCCAAACATAGACTGGGACTGCCATGGTTTAGGCTTTAGATGGAGAGGAATCTGTTAAGACAATTTTCTGATTCAGTATGTGAGTGTACCTACTAGAGAAGGTGCAAATCTTGACCTGTTCTTGGAAAAGAAGGCAGGCCAGGTGACTGAGATGTCAGTGGGGGAACATTTTCAGGCCAGCAACCATAATTCTATTAGTTTTAAAATAGTGATTGAAAAGAATAGAGCAGATCTAAAAGTTGAAGTTCTAAGGAAGGCTAATTTTGATGGTATTAGGCAAGAATATTCAAAAGCTGATTGGGTGCAGATGGTTGCAGGTAAAGGGATGGCTGGAAAATGGGAAGCCTTCAGAAATGAGATAAGGAGAGTCCAGAGACAGTATATTCTTGTTAGGGTGAAAGAAAAAGCTGGTGGATATAGGGAATGCTGGATGACTAAATAAATTGAGGGTTTAATTA
>NC_057721.1:24212608-24267825 GCF_004010195.1 Chiloscyllium plagiosum | reverse complement strand
AAGAAGCCGAATAAGGCAGAAGCAAGAATTCTCCAAGTCCCGATCACTATAGGAGGGGGAGGGTTCAGCAAATGTTGAGAAGTTGGGTTTAACCAGCACAAACAATGGTCCAGCTGTGGTAGTTCAACCTCTCAACTGCCTTGGCAGAACGCATACAGTGGGTCCAAAGCGAGTCCCTCTTCAGTTTGGGATTTCCTCCTCCTCAGCACCTTTATCCATAGGTTTTTGTGAGGACAGGAGAAGGAACATGTCTCAACATCACACTCCATCTCATAGTTCAGACACTGTTATACTTTACATTCCTCCTTCCAACTTAAAGCACACTTTCTTTTTCTCTCTCTCCCTCTACATTAGCCATCCTCCTAGCCCCTCCATACCTTTCTTATACTAATCCTCCCCTCTCTCCCACTCACATACCCTCATCCCTTCCTATTCTTCCTCCCACATTCCCTCAGTTAGTCACACCCCCTTCCCTCTCTCACTCCCACCACCTCCCTCATTCTCTCACTTAACCATTCACACTCTCTCCCTGCCCCTTTCCTTACCTACAGCATCACAGGACATAATCAATCTCCATTAGCAAGAAATGTTAATAAAGTTGCAGCAATGGACTTGAAGTTATGGATTAAGAAAAATCATCTTGCACCTTGTCGGTATGGTAAGCTGTTTCATCCACACACGTTAACATATGGTAAAGAAACAGATTAATAATAGACAAGGTGATGGAGAAATCAGATCAATGAAACAGATTACAAATGTCCCATGAAGTAGTAATCTTAATCATGGATGGCGCGCATATGGAAAGAGCTATCAAAGGAGGTAGTAGAGACAGTTACAATTACAACATTTAAAAGACATTTGCACAGTACTTGGATAGGAAAAGTTTATAGGGATATGGTCCGAACCCAAACAAATAGGACAAGTTTGGATTAGAAAACCTGGTCATTATAAATGAGTTGGGCTGAAGGGCCTGTTTCCATACTATATGATTCTATCAAGAAGTTTTATTCGCTGCAAACTAAATAGAAGGTAAGATATGCATAAATGTATATCATGAGAGTTCGACCAAAGCTGGAGAATGTGTGCTGTTCTGGTTGCCAAGCAATAGGAAGGACATGATTGCACGAGAGAAGGCGCAGAAGAGATTCATGAGGATGCTGCCTGGGCTGCAACAATTCAAATATGGAGAGAGACTGGATAAGCTGAGGTTATTTTCATTGAAGCAGAGAAGGTGAGGGGAGTTCTGATCAAGGTGTACAACATTTTGATGGGTGTAGATAGGATGGATAGAGAGAAACCATTCCTTCAATAGAGGGATTAGTAACCAGGGGATACAGTTTGAAGGTAAGGAGCAGGATGTTTAGAGAGAATTTGAGAAAATTTCTCACCCAGAGGATTGCGCACATCTGGAATTCTCTGCCTGAAAGGATGATAGGGTGAGGGGGGTGAGGGAGCACTCAATATTTACATGAGCACTTGGAACACCATGTTAAGTACAAGGCCCAGTGCTGGACAGTGGGGTTAGAACAGATGGATGTTTGATAACCGATCGGGACACAATGGGCCAAAGAGCCTCCCATCCATGTTGTAAAATCTATGACTCCCTTTAAGCTGATACTGGATGCCAAGAAAAAAGCATGAGAACAAAAAGCGTGATATACATACGAGTTAAGGTCCAGCCAGCTTTACAGAAATTGATATCCACAAAAATGCGCTCCCAGTTGAGAGATACTAGGTTAAAACCTTGATTCAAGAATAAACTCTCTGCTGTCCATAATCATGAAGTGCTTTCAGGGGTTGGTCATGTCCCAATCAAGTCCAGTGTCCCAGCCTGACTCGATACCCTGCAAATTGCCTAATGACAAAACAGGTCCACAGTGGAACCACTTCCCGAGCTCTGTACTCATTCCTGGAACATAAGGATAACAAGGACGCCAAATCAGATTCCTATATATCAATATAGGTCAGCCTTCAAACTGTAATCCCCTCCAGACTGATCTCAAAACGCTGAGAGCCAGGTCTTGGCTCCGCCCTCTGCAACTGGATCCTTATCTTCCTGACCCACAGATCGCAATCAGTGAAGGCAGACAACTGTGCCTCCTCCATGACAACCTTCAACACTGCAGCCCCTCAAGGATGCATCTCAGTCCCCTACTGTAGTCTCTGCACACCCATGACTATGTAGCCATCTTCCAAATGAATGCCAATCTTCAGGTTTGCTGTTGACACCATTGTGGCAGGATGGATAGCAAACAATGTTCCTGTTCAGATTCCTGAAGAAGGGCTTATGCCCGAAACGTCGATTCTCCTGCTCCTTGGATGCTGCCTGAACTGCTGTGTTTTTCCAGCACCACATTTTTCAACTCTGGCCTCCAGCATCTGCAGTCCTCACTTTCTCCTGGATATCAAACAATGATGAGTCTGAATACAGAAAGGAGATAGAGGGCTTGGTGTCGTGATGCAATAAAAACAATCTCTCTCTCTCAATGTTGGCAAAAGAAAAGGACTGATCATTGACTTCAGAAAGAAAGGAGGAGGACACACTCCCAACTACATCAACACAGTGAGGGTTGAGAGGTTTGAGAGCATCAAGTTCCTCAGAGTGATAATAATCGACAACGTGTCCTGGACTTACTACATAGATGTGAAGGTCAAAAAGACATAATAAGGCCTCTTCTTCCTCAGGCGGCTTAGGAAATTCAGCATGTCCATAAATCTCTCCCCAACTTTTACGGATGTATCACAGAAAGCATTCTATCTGGGTGCATAATAGCCTGGTACAGCATCCGGTCTGCCCAGGACCGTAAGAAACTACAGAAGGTTGTATGCACAGCCCAGACCAACACAGAAGCCAACCTTCCATCCGTGGACTCCATTTACACATGTCGGTGCAGTGGAAAGATTGCCAATATCAAAGAGCCCTTCCACCCCAGTAATGCTCTTCTATAACCTCTTCCATCAGGCAGAAGACACAGAAGCCAGAACACACACACACACACCTTCTTCCCTGCAGTTATTAGACTAATGAATGGACTTTCTAACTTCAAATAATGTTGACTTTACTAACATTGATCTTGGTTTGCACACCTCCTGTGCAGTGCAATCTTGTATGCCTCACTCTGTCTAAGCACCTTATGATCTGTGTGTCCTTGTTTACTATGATCTGCCGGTACTGCTTGCAAACAAATATTTTCACTGTACTTCGATACATGTCACTGCAGTAAATCAAATCATGAAAAAAAACATGTTACTAGTTTAAGATTTCAAAAAAACAATGTCAGTAATCAATATAGAGAGGAACCTCGATTTTCTGGGTGACACGGGTGGGAGTACTTTGTTTGGATAATCAAATGTTCGGACAACACAGTTTAGCCAAGCATTGTAACCTTCCTCTGTACTGGAAGTGATTTCCTTTGCTGTTGGAAAAAAGGTCATGAAGATTTGCTCAGCTCTTTAACCAGCATACTCCTGGGGATGTATGTCAGATGATATAAAAACTACACTTCTGCAATGTGAAAAGTTTCAAAGACATGCAATTTTGAAACCACTGGTGATACAAAAAGGAAGTGGCACAAACTTAACAAATGTGTTTATGTGTTGATTGATGCGATGAGGGAATGTTTTTGGTAGACATCTTTGTACATGAATTATTTTCTGTGGGATGGCTCTGAAGAATGAGCAAGTTGATAGATGAAATAAAATGTAAGATTGGACATCAGGCTTTCGGGCTTTTAAATAGATAGCACACTAAATATATAGACAGTGAGCGGAATAAGTCAGGAGTGCAGTTGGATCAACAGTCTTAATTGTTGATTACATCCCAATAAATCAGACCTTTGAGAAAGATGATTTGCTACTCAGAACCACTTTACAAATTTGATTAGATAGTTCAACAAGTTGTGCACTTTAAGTAGACTTCTAGTTATGACATTTTGGATCTGAGGACTATGATGAAACTTGCTATTGTTGAAGAAGTTTTGAGGAAATTAAAGTTATAAAAATGTACTTTCAAATTGCTGGTGACCTTGAAGATATGAAGCCAGTCTCTTTCATGATCTTTGCATGCCAACCTTCCAGATGGTCATTCAGATAAGACAGAGTTTTATCATATGATAGGCAGGAAGGAATAAGAAATGTTGTCTATTGGCCTGGGAAGCCAAGGAAACAAAACTAATAGTTACAAGTACTCAGCCACTGAAAGACTGGTGCGAGCAGAAGCTGTGGGGTTCAAGGAGGTCTATTCTCAGTTTACTAAAATGAGTTTGTTTGAAGGCGAGATTAACAGAAATGCAGGAACAGGCATTTATGGAGACATTTCAGAACACACAATGGATACATTTCAAAGAATAAGAAAAATTCCAAAGGATAAACCCATCATTCATTGCTAACTAGAAAGGTTAAAGACAGTATCAAACTTCAGGAAAAAAAGAACACGCCACTGAGCCAAGAGAGGTGACAGGTCAAAAGACCGGTCAGAATATAAAACTAGCAAAGAATGACTGAAAAAAAAGTAATGATCAAAATAATTAGAGTACAAGAGAAAGCTGACAAGAAATAACAAAACAGATAAGAAAGGTTACTGTAAATGAAGCAGAAAACTACAGATCAGTTAGGATTATTATTTATCATGGGGAAAATATTAGAAGGTATTATTAAAAAAAGTTATTGCAGGACATTTCAATAGATTCAACATATTCAGGCAGGTCAATATAGTTGTTTGAAAGAACAAGGAAGTAACACGTACAGTGGATAAAGGGAAACTGGTGGCTGTGCTTAGCTTTCCCAAAGGCATTTGATAAGGTGTCACATCATAGGTTACTGCAGAAAATAGAAGCTTATGGATATGGTAGTCAACTGGCATTAATAGAATATTGGCTGGCAAACAGTAAACAAAATAGACATAAATGGATCTTTTTCAGTTTGGCAAGGTGTACTGGATAGTGTGGCATAGGGATTAATAGTTCTTAATTCACGCTAACTTGGATCAAGAGATGGAAGGTATGGTTGACAAGTTTGCTAATAACACAAAGATAGCTCAGAAAATATGCTGCGAAGAGGACTTAGGAGGCTACAAAGTGATGTTGATGGGAAATATGTGACAAATGGAGTACAAAGTGGGAACATTTTCACATGAAGAATAAAAAAAGAAACATATTATCAAAATGATGAGAGATTGCAGAGCTCAACGATGCAAAGGAATCTGAGCATCCTTGCACATGAATAAAAAAGCACTAGAATAAAGGAAGAGCAAATACTAGAAAAATCAATATAATGTTATTATTTATTACAAGGGGAATTAAATTAAAAAATAGGGAGGATGTGCTTCAGTTAAACAGGGCATCGGGTTACGGAAAGTATTGTGTGCTGTGTAGCATACTAGTTATCTTACTTAAAGAAGTTGTAAAAGCATTTTAAGAGATGGTTTAACAAACTAACTCCTGGATTGGATGGTTTGTCATATGGTAAAAGGTTGGACAGGCTAGGCTGGAGTTTAGAAGAGTAATTACAGGTTGGATGTGGAGAGGATGTTTCTTCTTAGGTGAGAATTTAGAACCGGGGTCATTGTTTAAAAATCAAGGCTTGCCCATTAGAAATCGATTACGTGAAATATTTTTCTTCAGACTCCTAGAACTCTGCTTCTATAATCTTTTCAGGAGAGAGTCCTTGAAGATTCCTATGGCATGGGTAGACAGATTCCTCTTGAGTAATGTGGTGAGAAGTTACAAAAGAGAGGTAGGAATATGAATTTGAGGTTACATTCAGATCAGCCATGACCACATTGAATGGTGGAGCACGTTTGAGGGGCTGAATGGCTCAAGGGGCTAATTTTTTCGTATATTTCTATGTGTATGAAAATGAAATAAATCCTATACAAGGGGCAATCCAGGAAATCTTTGCTCATGGAATATGATGTGGATAATTGTTCGCTTAAATGTGAAATGGAAGAAAACACTTACAATATTTAAGTTTCCTTCAGAAAGTGTTCATTTTCAATGTTGTTTTAGCCTGTTTGGTATAGAAGAATTCTTAAAATTTGAAATTTTGTTCAGTGATCTTTTCAATTAGTCATTAGAAATTCACTTTGCTTCTTATTATCTCCATAGATCATAATATTTTAAATTAGCAATAAAGGCTAAAAAAAAAGCAAGATGCTTGATATGGAATACTTGGTGTTATAGAGGTAGTATCATGCTTGAAGCCAATCAGATCAATGGTACAACACTAACTCTTGCAATTATCAATGGCAAACAATTTGATTAATAACAATCCAGTTCAAATAGTACTGGCCTATTTCATAAAACTAATTTCAACTTGCATCTTGCTCAAAGGCGACATTAAGAATAACAGCTGGATATTGTTGTCATAGGTTGGAACAGGTTAATACTTGATTGATTAAATGCAGTAACCACAAATTCACTGTGGACATGTCACAATGACTTAATCAGAATAAAGGAGGAACTTGTAGAAATCAGACTCGAGGCTCCTAACAGTGCTGATCTTAATCGAAATGTAGAAACATAGCAAATAGGAGCAGGAGTAGGCCATTTGAAAACTCCTGTGCTATTCATTATGATTATGGCTGATCATCTAACTCAATAGTCTGTTCCCATTTTACCTCTGCATCCTTTGATTCATTTCGCTTCAAGCACTACATCCAACTCCTTTTTAAAACTGTACAATGTTTTGGCTTTGATTCCTTTCTATGTTAGTGAATTCCGCAGGTTAACAACTCTCTGGGTCAAGAAATTTCTCATCTCAGTCTGAAATGGTTTATCCCTTTTATTTAAACGATGCCCCCTAGTTCTGGACTCCCTCATCATTGGGAACATCCTTCCTGCATTTAACATGGTTGTGTTACAATTTTGTAGGTTTCTATATTATCTCCATTCAATCTTCTGAACTCCAGCAAATATAAACCCAACAGATTCAACCTCTTCTCACACGTCAGTCCTGTCAGTGCAAGAAGTTGTCTAATAAGCCTCCACTTCATTCCTTCTATAGCACGAGATCCATCCTCAGATAAGATGACCAAAACTGCAAACCATAGTCGAGGTTCATCAAAGCCCTGTGTAATTGCAGCACAACATCCTTGCTCCTGGACTCAAATCCTCTCTCAAATCCTTAGTTAATATGGTTCGTATTCTTTTGTTTGGAATATGTTTTATGCTAGTTCCAGTGCTGCAATAAACACATGTTGTTTACTCAGCCAAGCACTTCTAGTTGGACCACACAATCACATTTTGTGCTAGTAGAAAGCCACATATACAATAGGTAGATTTTTCTACTTGGCCACTTATGAGCAGGCTAGTGGCAAAATGATCATGCCAGCAGAGGATCTGGTCTACTTCATGAGAACTTAATATATAGCTGGCAGACAACAAAGCACACCATTGGCTCATTAGGTAGCCTCCAACCTTACTGTAAAGATATATTTGCACCTGATGCAAATGTCGCTCAGGTTGATTTTGTGGATGTCAAGAAGATCATTTAATATAAATTAAGAAACGTAAGCTTCTCGACTCTACTTCAACTTGAACACTAGCTCCAATCATGCAGGAGTGTATGGCGTTCCAGTTGACTCCTGAAGTGTAAATCAGGATACAATGCACATATAGATCCCTGGCCAGCACATACTCAAACAGCCGATCAGTTCATTCAGGGAGATGCCTGGTTTGCCAGCTGTAGAACAGGATCACATACTAAACCATCAGCGAAAATGGTAGACAATGAGCAGAAAAATTAAAATCCCCATTCTTTGGAATCTTGTTTCAAAACCTCCCTCAAAAGTTGCCAGCAAAGGGGCTGTATTGGAACTAAAAGATTAAGCAGAAACACTAGCCTGAAACTAATCTTGGAGGTCTAGCCTGGTATGTGATTTCATCATCTTTACATAGAAGAATCAAAGGATGGTTATGGAATAGAGTTTGTATTTGGCCCTTGTGTCTGTGTCATCTCTCTGCAAGAGATGCTTGTTTTGTCCCACTCTCCTGTCTTTTCTCTGTAGCTCCGTAAAGTTTCCCTCAACAGATGGTCATCCAATTCTCTTTTGCAAGTTACAACTGATTCTGCCTCCACCATACCCTCAGGCAGTGCATACCAGATCCTAACCACCTTCAGTTTTAAAAAGGTTTACCCCTGTCACTATTGCTTTGTTTTGCCAATCACCTTAAATTGGTACCCTCTGGGTTTTGACCCTTCTTGTTTCAGGTCAGTTTCTCCTTAATGACTTTGTTCAGGCACTCATGATTTTGAATACACTATCAAATCTCTCAATTTCAATTTTCTGAGCAGAACAGCTTCAGATTTCCCAATCAATATATAATTACAGCATTTTTGTTTTATATCACTGTTGTATTAATTCAGTATTGACCAAATGTAGCAACAGACTTGCATTGTTGACCTAAGTGGGCCTATTCTGACATAATTGTTTGGAATGAAGTATTTTTATTTGGAAATGGTGTTATCCGACTGATAATACCAGGAGAACAAAAATTAAGTACTCAGCCACTAATTATCTTGCCACAAATTATGGCCCCACAGACACCTTCGCGCACCTCTAAGACTCTCCCTCTACCTGGACCCTTCCCTTCTCAGCAACATAATGTTCACATTTGCGTTTGTGGTGGAGGGTGGTGGTGGTTGTGAAGAATTTGTCTGCAGATGAATAATAAAGGAGAGTTGTTTGTACTTGTTGTATATTGGAAGAAATGTGCCCATATTTGCTGGTGTTATAGTCAATGAAGCTTGTGTTTTAATTTACAAATATGAGAATCATTTGGACACATGTTTGCAGCTGCAAATAGCAATACTGTTAAGGACACATGTTTGAACTGGTGAGATGAGTACATATCTATTTCCCAGTGGCTCTGTGCAGTTGTTCCCAATTCATTGGCTCATTGGGCTTCTAACTCCAATTAGACATTTTTAGAATAGTAATTTACTTTATTTAATCATAAGGATTTAATCTAGAATTCAACTCCATCATGTTCTGTCATCAGAATCATTATTTGTCATATTTTGATTTTCTGTGGAACACAATATCATCATATTCATAGACTTGAGATTCTTCATCTAATAATGCATTGAAACATTGACTGACATACTTCAAAATGTCTGTCACACTAATCTAATTGCTTGAAATAATCATTATATAGTTGAAGAATCACTCAACTAGTAGGAAAAAACTACTAACCCATAGAAACTCAATGGAATCATTTGAATTATTTCCAGAGAATTAATCAAGAAAAATAAAAGCATCCATTAAAATTAGTTCCAAAACTTTCTTTGATATTATGTTGTTCTTTCAGCAAGTCAACCATGTGCAAAGTATACTGTAGCTTTCATACATGCCAACCCACCCATCCCTTGTTCCCACTATTTGTCAGGGTTCTAGACTACAGTGTTTACCAATGTTTCCAATATCTTGCAGTAGAGTTTTGGTTTGCCGGAAGTGTTAAAGTTTTCATGCGGGCTTTGTCTCTGGCAGTTAATTTTACTTGTTATGTCAATGCTTTGGTTATTGCTCATAACATTGTAGACAAGGCTTGGATAACTGTAGTATTAAAGAATCCAACATTTGCTGATTGCAGCTAGTTATTATATACAAAATATTGCATTCACAGGCATATCAGTATCTCAGCAAACTGTAAGCTAACAGTTCCACAGAGGTGCATGTGATTCTTCAAGTGATCTGACTTATGCTATGCATAAAAGCATGCCCCCTCTCGGTATACTAACAGATTTACCATTGGCCAGTGAGACAGCCATTATTCCAACATCAATGGGAAGTTGAGCATGGGGACCTTGTGAAATCCTAATCATAGCAGACTCTGGGGAAATTCGACTGCACAATGTAACTGGAGTACTCAACTGTCTCTATGTAAATCAAAGACTTCAGATGATTCCGATAAAATTAAGTAAAATAAAACATGCAGCAAAAGTTAGACTATTAAACATACAGTTTAGCTCCTGTATAACTACTAAGTACAAGAACAAAGTACAGCATAGGAACAGGCCCTTCCAAGCCTACGCTGACATGATGCCTTTCTAAACTAAAACTCATATGACAATGTGGTCCTATCCCTCTATTCCATACCTATTCATATATCTGTCAAGATGCCTTTAAACGTTACTACTGCATCTGCTTCTACCACTACAGCATGTTCCAAACACTTATCACTCACTGTTTAAAAAACGTGCCATTCACATTTCACTTAAACTTTCCTCCTTTTACCTTAAACTTACGTCATCTAGTAACTGACATTTCTACTTCGGAAAAGACTGACTATCCATTCTATCCATGCCTCTCGCAATTATGTAAACTTCTATCAGGTCGCCCCTCAGTCTCCGACGTTCAAGTGAAAACAAACCAAGTATATCCAATCTCTCCATATAGCTAATATCTTCCAAACAAAGCAACACCCTGGTAAACCATTTCTATACCATCTCCAAAGCCTCCACATCCTTCTGCTAGTGTGCGATCAGAACTGTACACAATATTTCAAATATGGCCTAACAATAGTTCTGTGCACCTGCAATACGACTTGCCAATTTTTATGCTCAATGTCCTGACTGATGAAGGCAAGCATGCTACACACCTTCTTGACCATCTTATCCACTAGTGTTGCCATTTTCAGGGAACTGTAGACCTGCACGCCTAGATTCTTCTGTATGCTAAAGTTCACAAAAAACCCACACTTACCTCACACATCCTCAAGTATAGCTCCCCCAGATTATTTACACACCCCAGCTCTTGCTCGAATACTTCCCCCAGGACTTGACCCTTCCACCCCACCCCAGCAGATATTGACTTCTCATCCTGTGAACTGAACCCTTTTCCCAAATGTCAAATCTGACATGAACGATTTCATCTCCTCCCCCACATTAGACCCAACACACATATCGTCACCCAATTCACTATCCATCCCCAGTGTCCCCAAACCTGACACCAACCCTCCCACACCCCGCCAGATCAGATATCTCCCACCCATTGTAAACTGCCCATAATACTTACCTGGTTACCTAGGCTCCTGTGCTACTTGGCAACAAACTGCTCCTCCTGGGAGCCAGCCTCTTCAACAGGCACACAACTCACCTGGAACCCTACAACCCTCTACATCTGGTATCCGACCTTCCCAGCACCCTCACATTGAACTAACCTTCTCTACTTAAAGTTACAGAGTAGCTATTAATGCAGGTGTCAGGGCATTCATATTTTACATGAGGGAAGCTCCTACAGAGATAAAATCGTTGCTATTTGCAGTTGTATTCTGTGAGAAAACTATCAGAATGGAAGTACAGCTCTGCATTTCTGAGGGAGCCCTTAGCAAAATCACCCCTCAAATGTGGATCTGCATGAGATTGCCCTACTTGGAATACCTCTCCCACTGTCTCTCCTCACATACTCGCTGGGAGATATAACGCAAACATATTTAACCACAAGAGCTCTGTTAATTCTTTGAAACACTTACTAACAGAATATTAAAAGTGGGAGTAAACTGATCCTCATTGAAATTTACTGTGCATACCTATCTGTGTAAAACTAAAGCAATTTTTCATTTATTTGAATAGTTGGAATTTGTTGGAGTTAATCAGTGCTGAAAGCACAGGTGTTTGTAGTAGATTGATGCTTCAGATCAAATCAGGACAGCACAAACTGCACTCTGTTCCATCGAAATTACAGCTTGAGAACCAGCTGAAGATTACTAGACTGTGACCAACTGACATGAACAGAACAAATGAAGAAGAATTAAATGGATCAGGGCAATTTTGGAAAATACGACTGGTTCAGCAAAAACAGGACACACAAAAGTTAATCCATAATATATGCAAAGGATTAGCTTCAGGCTGAAATGTCAACTCTCTAGTTTAAAGCAAATTAAGCACTATTTTTAATGGCAGATAAAAACCCGTTGAACATTACAGTTATGATGTTAGATCCACCCTAAACTTCAATTGCCAATACGACTTGTGCAAATATTGATGTGAAATTTGGTTAATTCATCAATAACTTCCATCTCTGCTTGCACAATTAACTATTCAGCTGTCAGTCCATGAGAGCATTCATTTTCAAACAGGGGTTTCCTCCAAACATGGCATGACGGCAGTGCTAGACAAATGCAATACAGGAGTCCTGAAGTTACAGTTGGCATTGTTGGTGTAAATGCTTTCTGTCCTCATATAATATTCATCTGTTCCTAGTATGAAAAGAATTCCTAGAATGAGTTCATTCAGTTCTCCTGCTTCTGGATATATTAAATTCCCAACATGTCATTTGGCTATACTGAAACACAAAGAAAAATAATTTTTGTATTTATTTTGGCAGTTGACACAATTCCCAAAACTGTGCTAAGTATTTCTGCTAACAAATAGTTACTAGTAGTTCTCAGGCTTATTCTCAGCATCCACGCTGATGCCAAAAATACAGCAGCACCTGCAACTGAACCTCAAGACTCATTTAATGCACAAAGTGGAAATAGAAGTGGGTAAAGCATCAATTATTGTATTTCCTCCTTGCCAGGTTGGCTTCTGAGACAGTGTTGTTACATGAAGCACTATCACTCATGTATAGAATTTTAATTGTAGAGTTTAGCCATCACTTACTCAAGCTCGAGAATGCATTAGGATATGAAAAGATTGATGTCTTTTGACAATCCATTTGATGGCTTGAAAATTTACAATGCTAATGTTTCATTTTTGAAAAAATAATAAACCTTAGACTACTTTATGCTGGAGCCTGGTGAATTGTTTAGCAAAGCACTTTGAAGGAGCATTCTTGGGTGGTTTAAAAGATTAAAAAAGAATTTGCGCTTCAATTTCAGCCTACCCCAATATTCTCTGTCTCTCCATCTTCCTTCATTGCTACCTGGTGGATTATGATTCTGGGAAACATGACAAAACATAACGCAATTGTGAAGAAAAGGCACATATTCTTTCAGAACACATGCAAAAAGTCCACAGACCTCAGTTTGAGAATTAAAATGGTGACTGTGTGTCACAAAACAAAAGCACTGGGGAGAATTCTGTGTACTTACAGGGAGATAAATCCCCAAATTTAAGGCTGCCTGAGGATTCCTAATGCCATTCTGCCACCTTCTGGGTTTAGATACCCAGAACAGTTAGGAACCCCTCTGAATCTCAGAGGAAACCAATAAATAAAAAAAGGCAATTCAAAGCTTCTTTAAGTTTGAAGTCCGACCTTCTCAGCCAAGGCATCCGTTTCCCAATATGTCTAAACCCATCAGTGTACCATGGCGAATGTATAACAGGAACAGCTTATTTAATGAAACCTTTGATCACTGCAACTGAAAAACTCTGGCCATTGTCAGGGAATCATTTGCTGTTCAAATGTCTTCTTCTATCAAAGTGCTATGACTGCTCAAAAGGTGACCTTTAACTTCTTCAAAAGGTACTTCATCTGACTTGCACCTCATTCATCACTTGCTGCACTTCTCTGCTGTCAATATTCACAATGGCAGAGGGGAGCAGCTTATAAAGGTCCAGTATCCATTTCTAAGAACAGAGGGGATGGACACGGAGATCCAGCTCGGAGGCGGCTCAGGGTCTCATGGTACATCTCTGCTGACACCTCTATTGTCATAGAATGAGAGAGCAAGGTGGGCACACATTGCCAGCAGCTGACATGGTGTGCCATCAATAGAAAGCTCACATCCTCTCACTGTGCTCTCCCACCTTTTCAATGAATTCTGCACTCTCTTCTTCTGCAAGCATACAAAGCCAAGTTAACGTCAACATTCAGCACGACTTCTGTAGAGTAGAGGAAAGGGCACCATTTGTGATTGGCGACTGTTGATGCACGGATTCAAGGTGACTATAGACTGAGAGTAAGGATGAGCGTGATATATTCAGTTGGAGTTGAAAAGCGTGTAATGCTGAAACATGTGATGTAGGGGATTGCTGAGTAAGTGAAGGAACCTGGAAAAACCACGCTACTCAGTTGTTAGACCGGCATCTCTAAATCATGACTCAGTTGTCATGCCTTCCTAAAGTTCTGGATCATCTTGCTGAACCGTCTTAAGAATGGAAAGTACCATTTCAGTATTCATTGCCAGTGGTATTGCACAACTAGCATGGTGCCAGTACAGAGGCAGAATTGTGCTGGTATAATACCATTCATCAACAATCAACTGCTGCTATCAATAGCTTGACATGTCAGATGTTTCGTTCTGATCAATTCTGTCAGCCAGTTAGATGGCAGTTTAAATGACACCCAAGAAGTAAAATCCCCCAGGTCTCATGTTGTTGCCTTGGGCTAACTGTAATCCACTCCTAGATAAAATAGCCTCTAACTCAATGCCGTAACATTCTTAAATTATAGCATTATGGATGCCAATATTAATACACTAATATTCAGTGGTATTGCAAACTTGGATTTTAGATTTTCTCCTATCCTACCACCATGAATCTGTGTTTTGTCTGGGGAAACCTCAGATGAAGTATGTGGTTCTCCAATGATGTGTACAGGAAATGAAGGATGAAAGTCAATGTGAGAGGGGCTTGCTTACATTCAAGCAATAACTTAAAATGAATGACAGGGATTTGAACACATCCCACTTTTCCAAAGTCCTCCTCAGTCTGAGGACAGTGCAGCAAGTGGTTCCCTTGTGTGCTTACAATGCCACCACCCACACACACACACTGACAGTATTACATAACCCTTGCCTTATAAATTGTGAGTTTACTACAAACTGAGGAGATAAGAGTCAAGCAGTCAATCTTGAGCACACTGTTTGGAGATCTTCATGAAATCTGTGCTGAGTTCACCAAAACTAATCTGCAAAACAGTAACTCCATGAAGTTTGAAGGTATGAAGAGCAGTACACATTAGACCATAAAGGAAAACTACTGAAAGTCTGCTGTCGTTATACATGGTGTTATTAACCAGAACCGAAAAGGACTTTGCAATGCAGCAGCAGTGTTCCGACTTCTACAGAATGTCCATATTCAAGTCCGATCTCAAGATATGATGGCTATGTAGGTGTGTCATAACACGTCCAAACATGTTGATTAAAAATAAATAATCGATTAATAATAAATAATTAGACACATCTTCACCTGTTCCCAAAGGAACAAAGTAAAGAACACTTGGAAACCAAATTATTGTCATAGCTAACCAAACTGGTTCTCAAGTAAATACATATGCCCTTTACAAATGGCCATGGTAATAGTGCATGAAATTGAACTCAAGAGTCACCATATTTTGCAACATGTGAGCAGTTACAATTCAGACAAGTAAAGCACAGATCATTGGAGAAAAACTCATAGATTAAACTGGTGAAAATTAATAACACAAGCATCTGGTAATTACAGTACTTTACCTTTCTCAGAACACTCAGTGTTCCAAAACAGGTATAAATGAAAATCCATTCTTACAATTCCCCGAAGAATCCATCTAATATGTATTTCTAAATAATGGCAAAAAATGGTTAAACACAAAAATCTTTGCTACTGTGAGGAAACAGTCATTAACAGCTTTTTGAATGTCAGTTCCGTTTCAGACAAGTTCCATCTGAAACGTTCCCCATACAAAATCCCTATGAGACAGAAAAAAAACTATTTAAAGGTTCAAGGCAAAACATAAAAGAAATTATAACCTGCAAATGGGCTCCTGAAGATGTCTTTTCTGAGAATCTCAGTGAGCACTGTGTTCTTAATAACAGAGAGCAGTACATCAAACACCTTCTCTAGAGTATTCATCAAGATATTTTTTTCCCTGATCAGCAACCTTCAAAGTAACTGAATGAAACAGCGCCTCTTACACCACCTTGTTGTGCAAGGCTTCTGAGCATGGGGATGTTGGCCTTCTACTGCACATTAATAGATTCAGATACTAGCTGGGTACTGATGAGTAATTGAAGCAGGCAGTTTGCAGCATGGTTTGATCAGTGAATCCCCTTGCCTCTCATCTCTAACAAGCCATTATGCAAACACTCAATCCGGACCTTTACATCCTTAGTGTGAAAGCATCTCCTCCCAGCCCTAGCTACCCGGCAGACAGCTGGAAGGAAAGCCCAGATGCCACCTCGACCAAGGAAATGAAAATATCATCAAACCCTGACAACATCCTTTTCTTACCTCAATGTCAGAATTCAGACTGCGCGGTAAGCTTCTGTTCGAACTAACGTTACTCTAACACATCCACATCCACACACAGCTGTGGCATCGCTGTTGTTATTCAACAGAAGTGGAGGCTGTCGCCTGGATGCTGAATTCACAGCAACTAACTTTAATGTAGCAGAGGCTCTATGGAAAACCTGGCCTGTTACTAGCAAACCAATGGATTGGGTTGATCTGTAAATCTCCTGTGCTAAAAAAAGCCACTGTGAATCTTTGATTGGATAAATCTGTTTAAAGGTGCTGAAACTATGTATATCATTTTAACATAAGCACAAAATAGTTGCTAATCAACATGAGAAACTATTGGGAAAGGTTCTTTTTGGCATAATTTGTGAGCAAGCAACATGAGTTCTGTGTTATTTGCTAATGACTAAAACTAAATATATAAGACAAAAAGTTAACAAGTAGTTTGGGAAATCTGTGCCAGTACAGGTAAATATATATGTTTCCAGAGAGCACGGTCAACAATATGAAACAGCCATGATGTTGAATAAATCAATAAATGTTACAATATTAAACCATTAATTAACAAATCTGTAACCGTTTTGATATGTCCTTTCATCCATGAAAGCATGATTTGTATTCCAACCTGCCTTTCACCCCATACAAAATGTGACACACATTTCGCACTGTTTTGTGTTTAGATACCAAACTCTATCAAAGCAAATGAATGAGAACAGCAGTTACCAAAAGCTCAATAATGTAGAGCTCATTATCTTTGAGAGTAATTCAGCTTTCTTGCATTTGTTGGACTCAAATGTGATAAAACCAGGGCTGCCTAAATGTTCACGCAAAAGAGTTTGAATAATTCTGAATTGAATAACTGAAGAGAAAAGCTAATATGTAATTACTAAAAATTATTGACAAATTTTTTCAAGATCAGTTCTCAAGGAAATTCTGATTAAGCCAAATAAAGTGAATAAAGTCATTATTTCAGGGATATATGTGGTATTTGGTATATAGTGGTTTAATTTTATACCATATAATAGCATGCACTGAACATATTGCATACCTTGAAGGTCAATCACCTTTCATCGGCTGTCACATAATAACCCATGCTCAAATGCTTTCACATACAAATCAATGTACGCAACAGTATTGTAGACAGTCCAGTGCTCATAC
Organism: Chiloscyllium plagiosum; assembly: GCF_004010195.1. Taxonomy (NCBI): domain Eukaryota; kingdom Metazoa; phylum Chordata; class Chondrichthyes; order Orectolobiformes; family Hemiscylliidae; genus Chiloscyllium; species Chiloscyllium plagiosum. Next base: position 24,250,566 of record NC_057721.1, on the reverse strand, counting down.
ACAACCCATGTGTCGCTATCTCCTCTGAAATTCTTCAAGTGCTCTGTCACCACCACACAAAGATCAACGTCATTTGCTGTCACAGACTGCCTTCCCCATTATGGTGTGCAAAATAACATTGTGATTTCTTCATACATGCCAGTATTACAAACTGTAGCTCAGACTGGAACCATTTGGCACATTCAATCCCATGTTGCATACAACCCTGAAGACAATCTTGTTGATCAGATTTTACTTGCACAGACCGACGTAGATATACAACAGACAAATCCAGTCCCATTTGTCGTTGCACAGATCAACCCTTTTCTGCTATCAATTACAGCAGATCAGTGCACCAATATGCTACTGTACAGAAACAGCTGCCCATTGGTTTTGACCTCAAAATCCTGTTTAAAAGTAATAATTTAGTACAAAGTACATGTTTCAGGTAAGGGAGATTATTTAATTATTAAATATTATGCTTCAAAGTTAATACAACACTTTTTTTTTTAACTTGAAGCACATCAGGCTTCCTGAAGTATGGCCCTTAATATTCAAAATCAGCATGAAGCATTTTAAATTAATGCTTCCCTGAATAAATTTAGTTTGCTTCTGAGGCTGCTAATTCTTTTAATGCTGCCTGACCTGCTGTGCTTTTCCAGCGCCACACTCTGGTCTCTAATCTCCAGCATCTGCAGTCCTCATTTTCACCTAAGTCTTGCAGGGGTCCAGTTTCCCAGGTGTTGTTAGCCCTGCAGAGCTTTGCTCAAGTCACATTTAAGAGACTAAACAATGTGCATCAGCAAGACACACCTTGACAGAGGGGAGTACAGCTGAGGTCACGTCATCCTCACTGGATATGCATGCAGACACCAACACACACTTCCTTGCAGGGTTATTGGGGGTTATCATACTCCTCACCCACCATTGTTGCCTCTTCAGATATAACAGGAGAGTTGTGCTGGGTCCCAGTTTCCCAATTTCAGTATGGCCTCTTGTGGGGCCCCACTAGATGTCAAGGAGAATCTCGCTGGGAAGGGGACATGCTGGGCCTTGCAGCCCCTTCGTTTAAGAGGCAAAACTCTCAGCAGGCTGGGAAGAGCAGAGCCTACAGCCTCACGTGCAGGCTGAAGAAAGGGCAAAGCCTACGGCAGCGAGGAAAGGCAGAAGGAACAGAAGCAGCCAGAAGAAGCTAGATGTTATCAAGTGTTGAACTGCAGCCTGGTAGGAAGAAGAGAGCCACATTTCGAGCAGTCAGAGCCTCTGATGGCATTTGGAGAACTACTGACATAGAGCTGCTCAAGACCCCAACAGCAGCCTCTAGGTGAGGAAAATGCCCTTTGAGGCCTGGTTGGCAAGGTAACCTGGCTCACACGGCTGTTCAGATGAGCAATTGGAGCTCCTCCAATCATCAGTGTTGCCAGACACAAGGCATCTCTGCTCCTGCTGGCCAGGCTGTGTCCTGGCTGATTGGAGACAAGATGCAAAGCTCTTCCTGGTTCTCTGATGTTTCTGGAATGTTGGGTCACAAGCATCTGATGTAAATAACTTGCTTCTGAAAGTCAAACCCTTTCACACATGTATACAAATGTTTGATAGTGGTGCCATTAAGGATTCCTGTTTTACTGACGGCTATCATCAAGCACTTAACTGGATAGATGACAGAGCCTCTAGTAACATGTTTATTTGCTTCACTTCCAGAGAGTTTGTGATGGATAAGCCCAGATGGCAGTGAAGAATGTCCTGTTTTTGATTTCCAATGTTCTTGTTCCTTGTGGGCGGCACGGTGGCACAGTGGTTAGCATTGCTGCCTCACAGCGCCAGGGACCCGGGTTCAATTCCTGCCTCAGGTGACTGACTGTGTGGAGTTTGCACATTTTCCCCGTGTCTGCGTGGGTTTCCTCCGGGTGCTCCGGTTTCCTCCCACAGTCCAAAGATGTGCAGGTCAGGTGAATTGGCCATGATAAATTGCCCATAGTGGTAGGTGCCTTAGTCATGCTAAATTGTCTGTAGTGTTAGGTAAGGGGTAAATGTAGGGGTATGGGTGGTTTGCGCTTCGGCGGGTCGGTGTGGACTTGTTGGGCCGAAGGGCCTGTTTCCACACTGTAAAGTAATCTAATTTAATCTAAATCTAATCAGAAACAGAAACAGCAGGTCTGGCAGCATCTCTGAGAGAAAGTAGAGTTAACATTTTGGATCCAGTGATCCTTCTTGAGAATACATTTTTTCTTCTTTCATTTAAAAAAAACTGTAAAAGAGAAACAAAATAAGTCAGACGGCCCCTGATGAGGCACTGTAACAAAAGAAAATCAAAAGATCAGTGAAAACTTTGAAAGGAATCTTATGAATCATCAATAATAGTAATTAAAATGACATTTCCATTATGGCTATATATAAAATCAAAGAGATGCACAAGATACTTTTTAGTTGAAAGTGGTCTCACATACAAAAGTATAACAAGCTGTTACTGCAGCAAATAGGAGAAAGTGAGGACTACAGATGCTGGAGGTCAGAGTCAAAAAGTGTGGCACTGGAAAAGCACAGCAGGTCAGGCAGCGTCTGAGGAGCAGGAGAGTCGACGTTTCGGGCGGAAGGTCTTCATCAGGAATGTTACTGCTGTTACTACTACTACAGCAAGTAGGCCACAACCTCGAGGAACAAGCTAGGCTCCATCAATGCTGTCCAATATGCAATCCAAAAGGCAAACTACTGTTCTTCACCAGGAGAGAGATTTTCCCAACATAAACATTAGGATTCTGAGGCAGCTTACATGTCTGAGGATGAGACAATAAACTGCAGATGCTGGAATTCAAGGTAAACAAGCAGGAGGCCGGAAGAACGCAGCAAGCCAGGCAGCATCAGGAGGTGGAGATGTCAACATTTTGGGCAGAACCTTTCTTCAGGACTGGAGAAGAGCTATACCCAAAACGTTGACTTCTCCACCTGCTGATGCTGCCTGGCTTGCTGTGTTTTTCCAGCCTCTTGCTTGTCTACATGTCTGAGGATGCAGTTCAAGCATCTGCCTGATAGAATACATGCTAATATACCAAGTATGTGGAAACGTCTGTGGAAAAACAATCCTTAACCTGTATGTGATCTATATTGTATTTGGTTATAAAAAGGGCCCCCATTAAGGGAAATATGTTGAAATATTTTAACACCACAAATTGATGCCATGTCACGGTTAGTTGGTGCTTTGACAAAATGTACTTTGGTCAAGCTGTCATCATAATGCAGATCACTCTTGCTCATCTATAGTCCGGTCCTATATCCCAGTTCATTGCTAAGAGGCTGTTACAATATTCAGTCCATCCTTTGCACTGAGTGATGTACATGACAATATGATAGCCACAAGTTTGTCAAACATCAAAACTGTTTTGGACAACACTGGACTAAATAAGTCATCTCTGAGGAAAAGTCATTCTCAAGGCATACATTTTGATTTTTTAATAAAAAAAGAGTTGGTAACTCATCCATTTTTATAATCTTCATGTTTAGGATTCCAGTTTCAACAGCTTTCCTTCTTTCTTTCACTGCAACTATCAAACAAGAAAGATAGCACCAAGATTGTTGAAATACTGCCAGGTGAATTATAAATAAAATAAAACTGAGAACATTTTAACCATTCCCTCTTCCTACCACAGTTATAAAGGTAACAAACAGCCAGTGAACCCAACTGAACAGATCTGAACAAAGGTCCTTGCCATGAAGTGCTAACTCTCTCTATCCAGATGCTACCAAACTTGCTGAACATTTTTGTTAAGTATTGCTTCCAGTATTCTAATTCACTCACCAACCTTTTGTAGTTCACAACTCTACCCATCCAGTCTTGTCTGAGAGGGCATTGCAAATGTTTCTGAACCTTCTCATAAAAGTGTATTCTGTCCTACTTGACACGTGTTTGCAATTTGCATCTTCTCCAATGAACATATTCCAAAAGTCAAGTGTCTACTGTTGCTTGTAAGTATCTTTCAAAGTCTCTAAGCTCATTTAGTTTCCTTCGCAACGTACTTTTGTGTCTTAAATTCAGTACAGAATACTTAGAAATTTCAGTGGTATATAAAAAAAATTTGCTATCTGCCTGCTTAGTTGGATGATGGATTTAAATTCTTCTGCAAACTGTTAAGTGCTTGTTCAGTCTCGACAAATTTAACAAGTTTATGATTTATTTCTGCATCTAAGTAATTCTGATGAAGAATGGTATGATTGGTAAAAAGCATTGTAATTGATTTGTAAACATGGCAGAAAGCTATATACTGAGAATGTTTGCAAGGTAAAATTGCAAGATCAGATCCTTCTTAGTGCCCTTCCTTTTCTGCTTTAACTACATTACCCGATTCTCCTGTTCAACTGCTGCATTTCAATGTTTAATTTAATTGTGGCTTTGATTCCTGGCTTGATAATTTGGTGGCTTCTTCCTAGAGCTTTCATGCAACTGAGTTTAGCAACTTTCACAACTTTCAAATAACTTTTTCAGAGTTTAACCAAACACCATGAGATAGAAAAGGTGTTGTGGCTCTGTTCGCCGAGCTGGCAATTTGTGTTGCAGACGTTTTGTCCCCTTCTAGGTGACATCCTCAGTGCTTGGGAACCTCCTGTGAAGCGCTTCTGTGATCTTTCCTCCGGCATTTGTAGTGGTTTGAATCTGCCGCTTCCGGTTGTCAGTTCCAGCTGTCCGCTGCAGTGGTCCAGGACCCAATATACCGACCGAGCACCCGAGCTACAAATCTTCTCACAAACTTTGAATAGAAAAGGTGTGTTGCAAAGACAAATTTACAGTGATCAGAGCAGATTTCAATATGCAGGTGGACTGGGAATATCAGGTTGGCTGTGGATTTGGAGCTTTGCTCCAGAGGCGGTGGAGCCCACCAAGAAATAGGCAATACTGGATTTAGTGTTGTGCAATGAGGCAAACTTGATAAGGTGAAGGAACCCTTAGGAGGCAGTGATCATAATATGAGTGAATTTACTCTGCAACTTGAGAGAGAGAAGATAGAATCAGAGGTAACGGTATTTCAGCGAAATAAAGGCAACTACAGAAGCATGAGGGGGGAGCTGGGGAGAATTGACAGAGAGGAACTGAGCAGGAGAGACAGTGGAATAGCAATAGCAGGTGTTTCTGGGAATAATTCAGGAGCCACAGCAGAGATTCATCCGGAGGGAAAAAGAAGCATGGTCCAGGGAGGATGATGCAACCATGGCTGATGAGAGAAGTCAGGGATAGCAGAAAAGCAAAAGAGAAAGCATTTACTGTGGCAAAAGGCAGTGGGAAATCAGAGGATTGGGAAGTTTACAAAGACCAACAGAGGGCAACAAAAAAAGAAATAAGGAGGGAGAAAATTAAATATGAGGGTAAGCAAGCCTGTATAAAGGAAGACTATAAGTGTTTCTTTAGATACATAGGGCAAAAAAAAAAGCAATAGTGGACATTGGGCTGCTAGAAAATGACACAGGAGAGATGGCTGAGGAAGTGAATACTTACTTCATGCTCAGTCTTCACAGTGAAAGATATGAGTAATATCCCAAAAATTTAAGACAGTAAGGGGACAGAGCTGAGTATGGTGGCCATCACCAAGGAGAAGGTGCTAGGAAAACTGAACGGCCTGAATGCGGATAAATCACCTGGACCAGATGGATTACACCCCAGAGTTCTCAGGGAAATAGCTGAAGAGAAGTAGAGGCATTAGTGGTGATCTTTAAGACATTACTAGAATCAGGGAGGGTTCAGAGGACTGGAAAATTGCTAACATGACACCCCTGTTTAAAAAGTGAGTAAGGCAAAAGATGGAAGATTACAGAACAATTAGCCTACCCTCCCTCGTGGGTAAGATCCTGGAATCCATTGTGAAGGATGAGATTTCTGAATACTTGCAAATGTATGGTAAAACAGGGCAAAGTCAGCAGGGTTTCATCAAGGGAAGGTCAGGCCTGACAAATCTGCTAGAATTCTTTGAGGAAGTAATGAGTAGTTTGGACCAAGGAGAGCCAATAGATGTTAACTACCTGAACTTCAAGAAGGCCTTTGAAATGTGTTGCACAGGAGCCTACTGAGTAAGATAAGGGCCCATGATATCAGAGGCAAAGTGCTAGCATGGATAGAAGCTTGGTGGGCTGGCAAAAAGCAGAGAGTGGGAATAAAAGGGTCTTTCTCAGGCTGGCAGCTGGTGACAAGTGGTATTCTGCAAGACTTTGTGTTGGGTCCACAACTTCTCACTTTATTTCCATCTCAAGATCTAGATGAAGAAGCTGAGGGCATTCTGGCTAGGTTTGCAGATGATACAAAGATAAGTAGAGGGACAGGTTGCATTGAGGATCTGGGAGACTGCAGAAGGATTTGGACAGGTAAGAAGAATGGGCATAGAAATGGCAAATGAAGTATAATGGGGGAAAAGCGTGAGGTCATGCACTTTGGTAGGAAGAATAGAAGCATGGGCCATTTTCTAAATGGGGAGTAAATGCAGAAGTCTGAAGTACAAAGCAACTTGGGAGTTCTAGTCCAGGATTCTCTCAAGGTAAACTTGCACGTTGAGTCAGTAGTTAGGAAGGCAAGTGCAACGATGGCATTTATTTTGAGAGAACTTGAATATAAAAGCAGGGATGTACTTCTGAGACTCTGTAAGACTCTGGTCAGACTACATTTGGAGTATTGTGTGCAATTTTGTGCCCCATATCTCAGGAAGGAGGGACTGGCCCTGGAGCATGTTCAGAGGAGGTTCACGAGAATTATCTCAGGCTTAACATATGAGGAACATCTGAGGACTTTGGGTCTAGACTTAATGGAGGATGAGGGGGGATCTAATTGAAACATGCAGAATGCTGAATGGCCTGGACAGAGTAGATGTTGGGAAGATGTTTCCATTGTAGGAGAGACTAGGACCCGAGCGCACAGCCTTAGAATAAAGAGAAGACCTTTTAAAATGGAGATAAGGAAAAATGTCTTCAGCCAGACAGTGGTGAATCTATGGAATTCATTGCCACAGAAGGATGTGGAGGCCAGGTCACTGAGTATATTTAAGGATGAGATAGATAGGTTCTTGAGTATCGAGGGTATCAAGGTTACAGGGAGAAAGCGGGAGAATGGGGTTGAGAAATTTATCAGTCATGATTGAATGGTAGAGCAGACACAATAGGCTGAATGGCCTAATTTCTGCTTCTATGTCTTATGGTCTTACTCATCTGGAACTCACAAATGAAACCATTTCCACTGAGGTTTTCTCTCTTCAAGTTTTAAACTGTCTCCTTTTATCAGGACCAATGGTTTTGCAAATTCATCTTCAACCCAGACTTGTACAAATCACCAAACTGAAACCTAAGAGTTATTTTTCCCATGTTACGGAGTTTCTCCTAATCAAAAGGAAAAAAACACTCAATCCCTGTCCTTCTAAACTGAAAGCCTCATGCACAAATATTTATTTTGTCCCCACAAAAAATATTCTCCCTATGTCAACAAATTCCCATTCATGCCCTAGAAATCTTTCTGTCAAACTCTTGTTCCATCAAAAAAAAATCTCTGCTGCCACAGAAATACTTGTAAGTTAATCATTACCTCTATGGACACACAGACTAAAATTCACATGCCACTGCCTCAAATCTGAACTCTAAATGAAATGACATTAAAATATAGATAGATCATAGACCTTACATCACATTATTCTCTTTTTTCATTCATTGCCAATGTGTGAGACTGCTGCATTTCCAATTTTTATTTTTCATTCCACCAGGTTGTGTGCACTTAATATGCATCCTTTATTTTATCATTTATGTTTCTCCAATGCCAATATAAATATTGCTTTGGAACATAACTGCTACTTTCATTATGGATCAAGAGTTGAAGGGGGTTTCAGAAGTTGAACATGTCACAAGGCTTAATTAATTCCCTACCTATGCACAGGAACCCATCACTTGCTTAAAAATACAATGGTGTCAGAAGAATGTATTCAAATTGCCATGAGACATGACCGCAAGATGTAGAAGCAGAAGTAGACCATTCTGCCCTCACCATTCACAAAAATCACTGCTGATCTGATAATCCCCAATTCCACTTTCCCGCCTTTTCCCCATCATCCTTAATTATGCAACTGATTAAAAATCTCTATCTCAGCTTTCGATATATTTAATAACATAGCCTCGTCAGCCCTCTGCAGTAACAAAATCCACAGATTCACTCCCTTTTGAGAGAAGAAATTCCTCATCTGTCTTAAATGGACATTCTCTTATTTGCAATTATGCCCTTGGTCCTAAACACTCCCAAAAGGAGAAACAATCTTTCTGCAGCCACCCAGTCAAATCGCCTTATGTTTCAATAAGGTTCTGTCTGATTCATATGTCTAATGTTTTGAACTGTTTTTGGAGATCAATTTAAAAAGCCAAATTTAAAATGTTATACCCCCAAGGTACAAACAACAGGTTACTTTTTACACTGCAGAACATTTCAAATGTAGTTTTCCAATGCTGGTTATTTTTGCCTTTCATTTCGGAATGAAATAGTTTAAAATTTCGACTGATAATGCTCTCTTCTAAAGAACACAAGTCTGATAGAGCAAAAGTCCTATTCAATGTCAAGATTTACATATCTCTCATATTTCCATTGTTTCACTGGAGCATGAATGTATTTGTTATAAATATATGACCTCCTACCTAAAAATAGCATCCATTTCTGTTGGTTTAGTGCTAAAACCCAGAGTGACAATGGGATATGGACTATTTAATTGCAAAAAAAATCTCAATATACTGGCCATTTGTAACTTGGCATTAGAAAAGCACCATACGCCCACAATGTTGGAGTGCTAAACATTTCCATTTTGCATCATAGGGTTTAGTAATAGCTTATGACATAAGCCGTATCAGCAATGACCTGGTTATTGGAGTGTTGTTGCACTCCTGACTTTGTCACTTTTGTTGACATGAAAGAATAGCTGCAATTCAGAGATAGTAACAAGGTGCCTTGATGACACCATTGTGTGTGCTTTCAATTAGCTTTCTTTCAATAAGTTATGTGGTAAATTTTATGAGATATCCTTGTCCAATACTTTCAGTGGAAAGGTCATGAGGTAGCCTGCCCATGGTCCTGATGGTTAACCTGTGGAAATTTAATGCTTATTGCTGGAAGCAATACCAATTGCTTTAAGGTATGACTTCTGTGGTGATATATTTCTCAAGATAAAATCAATTGAGTGACAGACCATATGCTGCCTCCAAATTCTTTTCCAAAATTCCTTTCACTTGTTAAAGAGAAGGGTATATCAGTGAGATCAATGGGCTGGGAAAACGGTACATCTGCTTCTTAAATTGTTACAAAGAACAATAGTTTGATTTAACTGGTGCTGAAACAGTAAAGCTTGTGTAATTATAAAGGCACAAAAACCTCAAGCTGACAACAATGAAAAAGATAGTTGGAATCAAATTGAAGCTGTCTGAATTATGCCTGCAAGCAGTCCCTAAGCCACAGGTGTCAACGCGCAATACAGCAGCGACATTCCATGATAATTGTCAGGGGAAATGCTTCAAAACAAAATGACTTAGCTAATGCTGATACTATGAAACGACAAGGACAAAAGCTATCGCTCTTATGAGAGATGAGTAGAACAAAATTTGTGCTTATTAGGGAAAAAAATACAAATAATGCAAGAACAGACAAATAAAGGTGTATTTAAACTTTTTGACTGATCATCAAGGTTATGCAACAAAGAAGCCCAGCAATCTTGCATTTCAACAAGAGAAGAATGGATCTGAAGATTTCTGTAAGTCTGGTCTTTTCTCCTGCCCTAATTCATTAAAACGCATCACATTAAGTGTCACGTGTAGTTCTATTGCTATAATTCATCAATGTTCTAATTATTCTACTGAAGTTAAATAAATTCAAAAAAAATGAATTCTGCAATCCAAAATATTTCAGTTAAATAGTAATATGCAAAATATTCACGGTTCAGATGACTGTCTTATTTAGGTAATAAATTCTGCAAAAATTAGAATATATTGTAATTTTTGACGTACTTTTTTTGTACATTGTGTTGGAGAGAAAAAGAAACACTATAATTTATATTGGTGTTGTGTCCTTTTTAAAGACTAAGTTTCTTCAAAATCTAATTTCTGGTTTTAATAAAACTGGCTTTCAGTAAATGAATGATCAAGTGACTAAGTTATATTCAAAGTAAATAATAGGTTAATTTTAGAGGTGAGCAGGTCCTGAGGTGGTTTCAAAGTTTCATTTTAGGCTATAGAACAAGGAGGCAAAATAAAAATGGAGAACAAACAGAACAAAATCAGTATGTGAAGTTTTTGAATTCAGTTTTGAGACTGTGAGGCTATAAAGTGCGCCAGTGGAGCAAACACTTTATTCAACACTTGGAGGGAGTTGATAAACAAGGAAGGTGAGTAGGAGATCATTGTACTTTTATTATTGGTAATGTAACTGTCAGTTTAAGGTAACGCATATTTATTTACCATATTCTTTGATTCATGTGCTGTAAAATTCGACTTAAACTGCCAAACATGTTGCTTGATTCACTTAATATATAGCTTTGGAGAAGAAATTAAAAATATGACTGGGCTCTACTGCAATTATAACAGTACCATTTTCATAAATTGAGCATTATGGACTAAGTCTGAAGTGGTGTATGAATGGACTTCATGAACAAGTGAAGCAATGTAAATGACTAGTCGTAGTTAATTTTGTATTCGGAGATGAGAAACTCACAGACTCCCAAGAAACCTAATGTAAAACTGAGGGTATCAGCATGAAGAATGTGACTGGTGCAGAAATGAAGTCATGGCCTTTAATGCTTTTATCATTATACTATTGAGTCAACTTGTTCAGAAGTCATAAACAAAAAATCAATCATAAGAAACCACAATAACAATGCTGTGTTTGATTAGATCAGGAAGACATACTATGGCATGTTCACCACACCCCACCTGACAGAAGTAAATATCAAAACAAAAATCAAAAAATAGAATTGGATTCCAATCACTACCCTGAGCTCCCATGAGGGAATGCTAAATCAGACTGTTCACAGTTTTGATCTTTTGCATCTGTCCTGCACTGGCTAAAGAGATTTTCAAGCCGGATGGAATACCGTTTTTGGTGGTGAAGAATACTATATTAGTCCGGAAACAAACAAACAAACAGTCATAAATATAAATATTACAAAGACACAAATTTTGTTAATTCATGGAAAATGAAATAAAAATCCAGAATGAATGCACCTCACAAAGTTTCAACACTGAAGAATAATATTTTAATTTTTAATCACTGACAAGATAATGAAGCCATGTGATTAAGGTAGGCAAATGTGTCAAAATTACTTTAATTAAATCCACAGGATACTAAAGCAACTCAAAAGATTACTGAGTTAGCTTTCACATTTTAACAGTAAGATACAACTGCCAATGAATACAATTCTTGAAAATATAACCTAACTTTACTGTCCATTAAACTGTCATATTAAACTACAGAGACGTACATCAATTCTGACATTGTTAACTTGCTTTTTCTTCTGGCTGAGAAGAAACCATCACTCATGAATTCGAATGAAAATTTATTATTTACAAAAGTGTATATTGACGTTCTTCTTTGTGTCTATTTTGTAAAAATGCATGACAATGACTTTATGTGGAGGAGAAAAGATTATACAGGAGAATTTTGGTTGATCCAGAATCTGTGGAAGGCAAAGGTTGAAAAGCTAACAAAAAGATTTCTGGTGGAATCAAGTGTGATAATCCTGAAGGCTGTAATGTGTCTAAGAGGAAAATATGACTTGGAGGTGCCAAGATTATAAACTGGTGTGTGATTTTTAACTAAGTGGAAAACAAGGTGTTTAACAGTCTTCAGGACTAAACATTTGGGTTCAACACCTTCAAATCATAAACAGTCCTTCATTTTAATTATATTCCATTCACCACCCACCTTGTCTGCATGACTTTGCTTTCAGCAAAGCTGACCTAATTTAGATTATTCACACTGACATGGATACCTATTTTGACTCAATATTTTCACTCGTGCCATTCGCACTCCTTTTGTCTTTTGCTCTGCGCACCCTCACCTTCTGTTCCACTTGCTAACCTTCCCACTTTGTCAACTGCATTAAAAGAAAGCTATTTTCCAGGGCCCTTTATTTCTGATGAAGAGTCAAACCGGACTGGAATTTAACTGCTTTTCTGTGTACAGATGCTGCCAAACCTGAATGTCTCCAGCAATTCCTATTTTTATTTCAGATTTCCACTACCCACAGAACTTTGACTTTATTTTAAGAAACTTACTAAGCCAGTTGACAAGCAAACAGCCCAGCAAAGCTCCACAGCAAAAACCTTGCACTTTTCACTAATTATGTGATTTCTAGGAAGCCTTGGTTTAAAAAAAAACCCTGCAATTTCCACTGTGGCCTATCAACAACTCCTTTGAAACAAACTATCTCAGAAACCAAAATTTGTAGTGAATGAATTAGTCCACAATCCTTCGAAATTTAACTCCTCTCATAAACATTAATTTGGAAGTATCTTCACAACCTCTTTTCCAACCAAAGAAAATCCAACCATCAGCCCTTGACATTCAATGGCATCACCATGTCTGCTGAGTTTATCATGGGTCAAGTGGCCATTTTTGACTCAGGATAACAGAACCTGGAATTTCTTGACCTTTTGCACCTGATTCATAAATGAAAATCTAGGCCTCAGTTTCAAACTCAAGTCGAGAAATGGAAGTGACATTCAAGTTTGGAGAAACCATATCAAAACAATTGAAAAGATATCAATGGTAATCATGTTGGTAAAGTGTTATATGCCACTACTGACCTGTGTTGAAAGAATCTCAAACCTCACAAATCGAAGGTGATTATGTTTGATATCCATCACAGACCATGAATCAATTTTGCAGACAGTTATTTGCCTGCATAGGTGGACAGAAATCCATTTCAATTGTACACAGTGCGCATTTAATATTAAAATTAGAACCTGAACTGGATTGACATTCACCTTGTTTTGTAGGTTCCTATGAATATATTCAGAAGTTTAGTAAAGGTATACATACAGCAATGTGGGAACTTTTATACAATTGGAACTGAGGTTAACAAAAGATTAAAGATGGAATGAATTGGATTACAAAATATTTAAAGACATTCAAATATAATGGTCCATAATAATTGCATTTGGCTCTGAAATCAATTACTTTTTCCCTCATTTCAAATCTAGACAAATGCTCTGAGAAATCATCTCCAAATTAATACCTCCAAAGCAATTTATTCATCAGCATGGCTCACTTGGTTGGCTCATCCATATTTGTGAGAGTTGCTGTCCTCTCAGTTTATAATGTCTCAATGCATGTGTTCTGGCAGAGCAGGCAGATGTCAAAGAATGTAGCTGGTATTCATCTCATTGCTGTTTGTGAGATCTTATTATGAACAAATTGGTGAGCATCGTTTATAAAACAGTATATTTCAACAGAATGATTCTAACATTTGGACAGCAGTGCCAAGGTGTTATGTTGCTGCAAATTACAACATAAATTGGAGATGGTGCATTTTGGTAAGGCAGGGTCCTGGGGAGTGTTGCCAAAGTGACCTTGGAGTGCAGGTTCATAGTTCCTTGAAATTAGACTTGCAGGTAGACAGGATAATGGAAAAAGTGTTTGGTGTACTTGCCTTTATTGGTCAGTGTATGAGTAAGGGTTTTGGGAGGTCAGGTTGCGGCTGTACAGGACATCGATTAGGCCACTTTGGAATATTGCATGCAATTCTGGAATCCCTCCAATAGGAAGGATGTTGTGAAACTTGAAACAGTTCAGAAAAGATTTACAAAGATGTTGCCAGGGTTGGAGCTGTGTGGCAAGGCTAAATAGCTGTGGCTGTTTTCTCTGAAACATTGGAGGCTGAGAGGTGACCTTATAAAGGGCTATTACATCGTAAGGGGCATGGATAGAGTGAATAGCCAAGGTCTTTTCCCCAGGCTGGGGAAGTCCAAAACTAGAGGGCATAGGTTTATGGTGAGAAAGGAAAGATTTAAAAGGGACCTCAGGGGCAACTTTTTAATGCAGAGGGTGGTGAGTGTATGGAATGAACTGTATAGAAGTGATGGAGGCTGATACAATTACAAAATATAAAAGGCATTTGGATGGGTATATGAATAGGACAGGTTTAGAGGGATATAGGCCATGTGCTGGCAATGGGACTAGATTAATTTAGGATATCTGGACGGCATGAACAAGTTAGACCGAAGAGCCCATTTCCATGCTGTACATCTCTGTGACTCTAAGTTTTTATTTTGTTTTCTGAGTATGTGTTAAATTTTAATGATTATAAAGCAACATGGTTCTTTCCTAGAGAACAAAGTCATATGGGAATCATAATGACTTGATTTTTCATATGTTCACATGGCCACATTGCGGTTGTATAAATATGTATGACAGAATTTTAATTTTTAAATCAAGTTTGTATTCATAACAGTGAAAGCACAATGGTTTCTGCTGAAAAGTAATTATCCGATAGACAAAGCAATTTCATCCCATTACTAACCAGAGATAGCTGACTCTGAGACAGCTCTGAGATAGCATGAGACAGCTGCTAAATCACTATTAAACAGTTTTGTGAAAGAATAAATATTTTACAAAAGGATGTCAATATACAAGCTTTTGTAATTGCTACACTGTCAATGTAGAAATAAAGCAGAAGTTGAAGTAGAACCAATCATTTGAAACACTTGAGCTCTGGCAGCAATAGTACAGAACTGACTTAAAATGACCAACAGATTTTCTAATAAAGAGGAACAGGATGTTCGCCAATTTCATTTTTTCAAAATTTACCATGCTGCAATCAAACATTCAACCAGCATACATCTAATAAAGTTATTAAAAACTTACTTTTCATCATTGGTGTAGTATTTTCATTTGAACACAACAAATCCCACTTGCCTCCATTATTCTGCCTACTTACAGGTTTTAGTCAACTCATTTTGAATGTTCTTGGTTGCTTTCTCAGATCTAATTTTCTCACTTCCACTCCCACTCCCCCGTCAATATCTTGGTCATGTTCAAACAGTTCTGCCCAATTTTTATTCGCTTTCAGAATCATTGGCATCAACTAAAAACAAGAATGGATTTAAAATTCAGTCCTTGAAGTAGTCCACCTATTACTTTGTCCAACTGCAAAACATTTCCTCTCGCAACTCTTCACTTCCAGCCCTTCAGTTATTTTCTTGGTCAGTGCAAGTTTTACTCTGATTAAACAGCATACTTTAGGAATAACTCTGACTGTCTTGTGATTTTTGAAACACAACTGTAGCACTTCATTCTTAACATTTTATCAAATCCCCTTAAACTATTATTTCCTCACAAATCCAAGAAAAACCGAGGTGCAAAAATCAACATTGGCTTCTGTTTATAGTTATCATAAAGATCATCTTTAATTTTATTGCTGATAATTCATACAAATTCACAGTTAAGTGCTTTCTTGTCTTCTTTTTGATGCACAGGATGACAAGCATGAACAATGTGCAGTCACTTTAATCTTGCCACAGCCATCAAAATAAACAGAACTAATTCCTAGTCATTGGTTTTCAAGGGCACTAACCAACTGTAGTTCTATTTGAATTCTAATTTGTTTTATTTGGATAAGTGGTGCTGCTCAGTTGCCCACACAGGATGGAATCTACTGGAGCTCTTAACTGTTCCATGTTTGAGTTAATGCAGTCAAAGCAATTAAGGTTCAACACTGAAATTATCAATTCAAGACATAAGTAAAAGATGCAGAGCAAACATGATTATGGATAAGACAGGAGTTAATCTCTTCTTACTTGCTCCCCAAATGATTTAAGGCAAAAAAGGACTGAAACAAAAATATGGCAAATGTAGCATTTTCTCATTCAACTACAGATAACTGGTTTGAATTCTCATCCCATTGGTTGGTTTGCAACACAGCATAAATACTGCCCACTGACATGAGTCCACCATTAAACCACAAATGTCATTTGGGATTTTAATTTGCTGTGCAGAATCAGCTTGAAGTGGGAATAAACTTGGAAACTCTAACTCCAGATCTTGCGATCTCTTCCTCTCTTTTGCTCGCTCCCTTTTCCTTTAAGATGTTTCTTTCGGTCATCTGTCCTCATATGTTGTTTATTATGTCTGATGTAGTTTGTCAAAATTCCTGTGAAACATTTTGAGATGTTTTATGCTATTAAAGGCACTGCACAAATGTAATTCATTTTTGTTACAGTCTTGCTTCTGATGAGTTTATCATTTGTGTGAGGCATTGGGAGTTTCAGTTTCGGTGCAATCTTTAGTTGGTTGCAACCAACGCTGGGCAACAACAAGACAAATTGGAGGAGCTGCAGCTTCAGGAGGGGCAACAGAGGGGCACACATCCCCCATCAGTTCAGAAAAGATTTACAAAGATGTTGCCAGGGTTGGAGCTGTGTGGCAAGGCTAAATAGCTGTGGCTGTTTTCTCTGAAACATTGGAGGCTGAGAGGTGACCTTATAAAGGGCTATTACATCGTAAGGGGCATGGATAGAGTGAATAGCCAAGGTCTTTTCCCCAGGCTGGGGAAGTCCAAAACTAGAGGGCATAGGTTTATGGTGAGAAAGGAAAGATTTAAAAGGGACCTCAGGGGCAACTTTTTAATGCAGAGGGTGGTGAGTGTATGGAATGAACTGTATAGAAGTGATGGAGGCTGATACAATTACAAAATATAAAAGGCATTTGGATGGGTATATGAATAGGACAGGTTTAGAGGGATATAGGCCATGTGCTGGCAATGGGACTAGATTAATTTAGGATATCTGGATGGCATGAACAAGTTAGACCGAAGAGCCCATTTCCATGCTGTACATCTCTGTGACTCTAAGTTTTTATTTTGTTTTCTGAGTATGTGTTAAATTTTAATGATTATAAAGCAACATGGTTCTTTCCTAGAGAACAAAGTCATATGGGAATCATAATGACTTGATTTTTCATATGTTCACATGGCCACATTGCGGTTGTATAAATATGTATGACAGAATTTTAATTTTTAAATCAAGTTTGTATTCATAACAGTGAAAGCACAATGGTTTCTGCTGAAAAGTAATTATCCGATAGACAAAGCAATTTCATCCCATTACTAACCAGAGATAGCTGACTCTGAGACAGCTCTGAGATAGCATGAGACAGCTGCTAAATCACTATTAAACAGTTTTGTGAAAGAATAAATATTTTACAAAAGGATGTCAATATACAAGCTTTTGTAATTGCTACACTGTCAATGTAGAAATAAAGCAGAAGTTGAAGTAGAACCAATCATTTGAAACACTTGAGCTCTGGCAGCAATAGTACAGAACTGACTTAAAATGACCAACAGATTTTCTAATAAAGAGGAACAGGATGTTCGCCAATTTCATTTTTTCAAAATTTACCATGCTGCAATCAAACATTCAACCAGCATACATCTAATAAAGTTATTAAAAACTTACTTTTCATCATTGGTGTAGTATTTTCATTTGAACACAACAAATCCCACTTGCCTCCATTATTCTGCCTACTTACAGGTTTTAGTCAACTCATTTTGAATGTTCTTGGTTGCTTTCTCAGATCTAATTTTCTCACTTCCACTCCCACTCCCCCGTCAATATCTTGGTCATGTTCAAACAGTTCTGCCCAATTTTTATTCGCTTTCAGAATCATTGGCATCAACTAAAAACAAGAATGGATTTAAAATTCAGTCCTTGAAGTAGTCCACCTATTACTTTGTCCAACTGCAAAACATTTCCTCTCGCAACTCTTCACTTCCAGCCCTTCAGTTATTTTCTTGGTCAGTGCAAGTTTTACTCTGATTAAACAGCATACTTTAGGAATAACTCTGACTGTCTTGTGATTTTTGAAACACAACTGTAGCACTTCATTCTTAACATTTTATCAAATCCCCTTAAACTATTATTTCCTCACAAATCCAAGAAAAACCGAGGTGCAAAAATCAACATTGGCTTCTGTTTATAGTTATCATAAAGATCATCTTTAATTTTATTGCTGATAATTCATACAAATTCACAGTTAAGTGCTTTCTTGTCTTCTTTTTGATGCACAGGATGACAAGCATGAACAATGTGCAGTCACTTTAATCTTGCCACAGCCATCAAAATAAACAGAACTAATTCCTAGTCATTGGTTTTCAAGGGCACTAACCAACTGTAGTTCTATTTGAATTCTAATTTGTTTTATTTGGATAAGTGGTGCTGCTCAGTTGCCCACACAGGATGGAATCTACTGGAGCTCTTAACTGTTCCATGTTTGAGTTAATGCAGTCAAAGCAATTAAGGTTCAACACTGAAATTATCAATTCAAGACATAAGTAAAAGATGCAGAGCAAACATGATTATGGATAAGACAGGAGTTAATCTCTTCTTACTTGTTCCCCAAATGATTTAAGGCAAAAAAGGACTGAAACAAAAATATGGCAAATGTAGCATTTTCTCATTCAACTACAGATAACTGGTTTGAATTCTCATCCCATTGGTTGGTTTGCAACACAGCATAAATACTGCCCACTGACATGAGTCCACCATTAAACCACAAATGTCATTTGGGATTTTAATTTGCTGTGCAGAATCAGCTTGAAGTGGGAATAAACTTGGAAACTCTAACTCCAGATCTTGCGATCTCTTCCTCTCTTTTGCTCGCTCCCTTTTCCTTTAAGATGTTTCTTTCGGTCATCTGTCCTCATATGTTGTTTATTATGTCTGATGTAGTTTGTCAAAATTCCTGTGAAACATTTTGAGATGTTTTATGCTATTAAAGGCACTGCACAAATGTAATTCATTTTTGTTACAGTCTTGCTTCTGATGAGTTTATCATTTGTGTGAGGCATTGGGAGTTTCAGTTTCGGTGCAATCTTTAGTTGGTTGCAACCAACGCTGGGCAACAACAAGACAAATTGGAGGAGCTGCAGCTTCAGGAGGGGCAACAGAGGGGCACACATCCCCCATATACTCAAATTCCTCTTCAGTTGTGGCAGAAAAGATAGCTGCAGGGTACTGAAGATGAGAAAACCACAAAGAGGGTGAGAGCAGGCTTTTTGGGGTTAGCAGACAGTGTAGCAGTTACCATTGCAAGAATTGCCACATCATCCAGAAAGACTTTCTAGAAGGAATGGCACATCTTTCTGAGGTCTGGGGGAGAAATAATGTCCTCAGATGAGTGGCCTGCAGGATCATATCAGGGGTCAAGCTTTAAAAATAAACTAATAATTCAGGAGTATATCTCTTGCATAAGAAATGGGAACAGTTTTCGTGCATTTG
Organism: Chiloscyllium plagiosum; assembly: GCF_004010195.1. Lineage (NCBI taxonomy): Eukaryota > Metazoa > Chordata > Chondrichthyes > Orectolobiformes > Hemiscylliidae > Chiloscyllium > Chiloscyllium plagiosum. The sequence continues at coordinate 24,231,330 of NC_057721.1, read as the reverse complement.
GTTAAGACAATTACAAATGAGAGTGTCTAAAACCAACAGCTCAAATATATTTGAAAACATCCAAAGATCTGCGGAGCGTCCAGGCAGTGTGACAGTTGAGAAACAGTCACTATAGTTCTAGGACAGGAAAGGTTTCTTGACACATAACGTTTTACTGTAAGTTGGTTTGGAGCCATTTGACTCTTTGAAGAGTCTGATAAAACTTTGCAAAAAAGCTACAGCGCCACGTAGATAATATTTTATTTGAGACTCATGCTTTTATTTTAGAAGTGGTGAATGTACCAACAAATAACAATCGTACAGTCATTTACATCAAAGGAGATCATTCAACCCATCAAGACTATGATAGCTGTCTATCCTGAAGAAGGGTCCTTCCTGAAACGTCAACTCTCTTGTTCCTCGGATGCTGCCTGACCTGCTGTGCCTTTTCCAGCACCACATTTTATCAACTGTGATTTTGCCAATATCAGCATTCCCCATTGTCTCGGCAGAAGTGCAGATTCTGGAGATCAGAGTCAAGATTAGAGTGGTGCTGGAAAAGCACAGCAGGTCAGGCAGCATCTGAGGAGCAGGAAAATCGACATTCCAGATTCCTGATGAAGGGCTTTTGCCCGAAACGTCGATTTTCCTGCTCCTCATATGCTGCCTGACCTGCTGTGCTTTTCCAGCACCACTCTAATCTTGACCCTAGTCACCATTGTCTCCTGATAGCTCTCTGTGGCGCAATCAGATACATTCCTTCACTTTTTCTTAAAACTGCATGAGCTTGTTTTCTTCAAGTGGCCAACCATTTTCCTTTTCAACTATTGATCATTTCTACTTTTGCAAGCTTTGCAATCACTCATTGCACAAAAAGGGGCCTTCATCACATTCATCTTGTGTCTCTTGTTGAAAACCATGAATCTAATCCCACCTTATCCTTTTAACATCAATTAACTAGAGCAACTTTTCCTTCAATACTTTATTCAAATCGGTCATAGTTTGTACAAGTTATTCAAAACGCCCCTCCTTATGCTTGGTTTCACAGAGAACAACTACAACCTAATATTGCAATCGCCGACCTCAGGGACCATTTTTGTCATACTCACTTATGGATGCTCATGTTCTTCCACACATGGGGATGAAAATTGGATGCAATATTCTGTTATGGCCTAACCAGAGCATTATAAAGGTCCATCATAATTTTCCTGCTTTTGTGCTCATTATTCTACTTAGTCATACCTTTCTCTCTATATCAGAGATCTACCCTTGTGCATGCAAGGTCCTCACACTGCTGCATGTTCTCTTCAAACTGTTATTGGGTTGGATTTTTGCTCCCAAAGTAAGTAGCTGGTATTAATAAAAAATCTGGGTTGCGGCATAATCCTCAGAAAAAGGTGCTTTGAAAGGCACAATTTTCACTCTGGAGAGGTGGGTACACAATAGAATCGGATTGGCTGCTCCGAGATGCAGATGAGGGCGGCCATGGGAGCTGTCAAGGTAGACTGTTGAAAAGGCCTGTCATGATTTTTGCGACACTGACTCAGTTATGTTATTAAATGTTAGCCTCTCTCAAGACAAGAGCCCTCACACCCAATGCACTCCACATGCCCCATTGATGTCAAATCATACATCCCAGCACCCATGGTTCCTTATTGACCTCATGTTCCCCATCCAGCTTTCGTGGCCCACAATAGTCATGATGTGAACTTAACATCAAAGTAAAGGTTCAATCTACTTATACCCTCTGTGACAACTCACTCAGTCTCCATTATGGGTACATCTCAGAGCCATGTTGAAATTAAAAAAGGATTAATATTAAAGAGCTAATCTATCTTTCATTTAAAAAAAAAAATCAGTTCTACTCATAAATGCCACTCCAAAATATTAAAAGTCTCACAAGTATTTTTCCCTTATCAAAACAGACGTATTCAGTAATTTTGTTTGGAAAAGAGGAGTTCAGGTCCCATCCATTATTTTTAAAGGAGTGTGGATCCAGCCCATTAAGCTGATGTTGCCTTTCTGCACCTCTCCTCACCGCATCAGCTTGTCCATATAAAGGTCATATGCCTCCTGTTCTGCTGTCTTACCCATTCTGTGAGCATCTGTCCAGTTGTATTTGATTTGCACCATCCTCACTATTTGCCGTTCCTCCAACTTTGGTATCACGAGCAAGCTTTACAAGTTTAATGCAGATTGCCATATTCGATTCATTTATACATATCAAATAAAAAAGTGACTCTATCACTTCCTTCTGGAACATACTGTATACAATCCTTCAATCTGAAAACAACCAATTACCATGACTTTCGGTACTGTCATTTTACATCCAAGTTGACATGGACCATCCCAATCAATCGTCACAATTTTGTCAACCAGTCTTGTATGCAATATAATAATTGTATGCACCCATAACTGAGCACGTTCTACCAAACACTCAAGTCGACAAAATAAGGAAGGAGGACCACAAATATACTGTGTCTCATCTGAGTACAAGAGCCAGCTGAACATTCGAGGTATCTCCAATTCAAACTGTGCCAAACTGGATGCTTAATTTATTTGGTTTACTTCTGAGAATCTAAAAGCAATTTCTTTCTCTTTTAACTGTTTCCGACGGTTTGTTTGAAAGTCTATGAACGCCAAAGTTATTTGATTTCAACAAAACAACCTATTTTAATGCACCCTGGAGAATAACTACCATGAGTTTCAGGGTTTCAATTTCTGATTATATTATTCAAATAAAAAAGCCACATCTATGCCTACCAATTAAGTAGCATCTTTGCAGCTTGAATTATTTCTCTTTCCAGCTTGGAACCTACAAAATTAGTAATACATTAATTTTTGGAAAAGAGGTCTTTTATGAAACATTATTCTGAGCTATATCTGGATTTAAAGCAATAGCCTCTCAGTCAGGAAAAAGAACAAACAGTGAAATTCACATCTATTCATGGAGGAACCTGTTTGGGAGAGATCACAGCACAGAGACAGATAAGTGAATAGTTTTAAGTGTGGCCTTGGGGAGTCTGCAGTACTGAATAGAGTGGCTTCTGTCTTGATTATAAGATTTATTGAGATATGTCTCTTGATTAAACTTAAAATTATAAGCCAGAAGTATTAAGTTAGCCTAGAGCATCATTTTGTAGAGGAATAAAACGGTGTTATTTTCTGGGTCTGCAGATTGGAAGAAGCAAAAATGGCCTTTAGTAGAGTCATATGCTCTTCTTGTTGGATGTGGGAGTTTAGGGAGAGTTTACATGTTACTGAGGATTATATCTGCAATAAATGCCTTTGGTTGCAAATCCTATCATATTGAATGGAACAGTTTGGAGCAACAGTTAGAGGCAATGAGGAATTTACAAAAGCAAGGGGGTGTGAGGGATGGCAGTTATAGAAAGGGAGAAAAGTTGCAAATACAGTCACATAGACGGGTTAACTCTAGGAAAGAGAGGTAAGCAGGTAGTGCTAAAGTCTTCTGTGACTATCCCCATTTCAACCAAGTATGCTGTTTTGAAAAATGTAGGGGGTGCTGGATTCTCAGGGGAACGTAACATGAACAGCTATGTTTCTGGTATTGAGAATGGTTCTAATGCAATGAGGGGTATGTTGGGTTCCAAGAGATTAATTGTGTTAGGGGGCTCTCTCGTCCAAGGTACAGACAGACATTTCTGAGGCAATCAAAAATCAGAATGGCGTGTTGCCTCCTTGGTGCCAGGATCAAGGATGTCTCCAAGAGGGTGCAGAATGTTCTCAAGGAGGAGGGGGGCCCAACAGGAGGTCATTGGACACATTGGAACCAACGACATAGGAAGGGAAAAGGATTAAGATTCTGAAGGGTGATTTCAGAGAGTTAGGCAGAAATTTTAAAAAAGAGGTCCTCGAGAGTAGTAATATCTGGATTACTCCCAGTGCTACGAGCTAGTGAGGGCAGAAATAGGAGGTTAGAGCAGATGAACGCATGGCTGAGGAGCTGGTGTATGGGAGAAGGATTCACATTTTTGGATCATTGGAAGTTCTTTTGGGGCAGAAGAGACCTGTACAAGAAGGATGGATTGCACCTAAATTGGAAGGGGGCTAATATACTGGCAGGGAGATTTGCTGGAGCTGTTTGGAGGATTTAAACAAGTGGGGGGTGGGGGGGACCCAGGGATATAGTGCGGAAAGAGATCAATCTGAGACTGGTACAGTTGAGAACAGAAGCGAGCCAACAATCAGGGCAGGCAGGGACAAAGCAGAGAACAAGGTGTGACTGATAAATTAAACTGCATTTGTTCCAATGCAAGAGCCGAACAGAGAAGGCAAATGAACGCAGGGCATGGTTAGGAACATGGGGACTGGGATATCATAGCAATTATAGAAACGTGGCTCAGGGATGGGCAGGACTGGCAGCTTAATGTTCCAGGATACAAATGCTACAGGAAGGATAGAAAGGGAGACAAGAAAGGAGGGGGAGTGGTGTTTCTGATAAGGGATAATATTGCAGCTGAACTGGGGGAGGATATTCCCAGAAATACATCCAGGAAAGTTTTTTGAGTGGAACTGAGAAATAAGAAAAGGATGATCACCTCACTGGGATTGTATAATAGATCCCCTAATAGTCAGACAAAATTGAGAAACAAATTTGTGAGGAGATCTCAGTTATCTGGGTAGTTAGGGTAGAGGATTTTAACTTTCCAAACATAGACTGGGACTGTCATAGTGTGAAGGGTTTAGATGGAGAGGAATTTGTGAAGCGTGTACAAGAAAGTTTTCTGATTCAGTATGTGAATGTACCAACTAGACAAGGTGCAAAACTTGACCTACTCTTGGGAAATAAGGCAGGGCAGGTGGCTGAGGTGTCAATGGGGGAGTACTTTGGGGTCAGCAACCATAATTCTATTAGTTTTAAAATAGTGATAGAAAAAGATTGACCAGATCTAAAAGTTGAAGTTCCAAATTGGAGAAAGGCCAATTTTGATGGTATTAAGCAAGAATATTCAAAAGCTGATTGGGGGCAGATGTTCGCAGGTAAAGGGACGGCTGGAAAATGAGAAGCCTTCAAAAATGAGATATCGGATTGTCATGAACGAGTTGGGCCAAAGGGTATGTTCCCGTGCTGTACATCTCTATGACTCTAAAAACTACAGCAAACTACTGACGAGTACACAGACGTAGAATTTCTGTGTCCATGAGATAGAGGGCATCCTCCCATCAAGCACCACTCTCTGCAAAGGACACACCACACTTACTGATATGCACATGCAAACAGATCTCAGACATCAACTTCCACGGTCTAGCTGTTCACTGTGGCATGTACAGAATTTGGTCAGGTTACCACTACACAAGGTAACTAGCTGTTACTTGCCTTGATCATCTGGCCTAGATTTACAGGCCTATCTGGAAGTAAGCAGGATGAATCCAGTTGTTTACAACTGTTGTACCCCCATAGGATATCTGTGAGCGCGTGACTCATAAAAGGAACAAGGTGGACTTGCCCATTTCAGGTTTTGAATCATTGAGGGGTTAATGCATACTTTCATACAGTGATGCTTTGCACACTATTAATGGAACATTAAATACCTGCTCCCAAAGGAGAAAATTAAATGATTTGATGGCTGACAATTAAATCATTTCTTTAAAATCTATTATCTTATTTTAAATGAAGGGCAAATAGCATCTCAGTGTGAAGAATTGGAATTAAAAGCTGGTACTGATGTTCATGCAAGAAATGTTAAGCACAACTCTCTAAATTTTGAATCAATGAGTGGGATCAACATATTCCATAGTAAACCAGAAAAAAATATTGCATTACTCGCTGTTCAAATCTAGGATTTTTTCAAACAGTCTTTCGTCCACATTTTATGAAGTAAGTAAAGCCTGGATACTCCCAGAGGACTGTAGGACTGATTGCTCATTAGAGAGACATGACTGAGGGTGAGTTTAATCCGAGAGTCACTGTCCCTCAGGTAAAGGGCAGGGTTGAGAAGGTGGGATCTTCACAGTAACCTCGGCCAGTGTGGGAACTGAATCCGTGCCGTTAGCGTCTCTCTGTGATGCATGCCTGACAACTGAGCAAACCAATCTCCACTGGCACCTTACATCGGAGTATTGATAGATCTTCTTATGCCACTATTTCAACCACATATTAAGTGCTAATTACATGAAAATCTGCTTTACTGAGTACTCTACATGATTAAAGCAAATATGGGATTGCTGAACAGACATTGCAAGGTCACTCAGTAGTGTCATTATCATTCAAATCTCATTTACATTTTAATTGTTAGTTCTGTGGCTTTTCACCTCCGTTTAATACGAGTCTGTTCATTTAAAAATAAAGTCAAACCCGACATTTTGCTCACATAAATTTAGTTTTTCATTCATGGTACAGGGGCATCACTGGCCATGCCAGCATTTATTGATCATGCCTAATTACCTGGAGAAGGTTGGTGGGAAGGTCCCTTCTTGAATTCCAACAGTCCATGTGGTGTAAGTACACCTACAGCTTCAAGGTATTATACAGCAATGAGACCAGAAGAATGTTTGTGAACTGACAAATGCAGGTGACACTTTGGTGTTCACCTGTGTTCACACCAGCTTCACAGCTATGATAATTATTATAAGCACCAGAATGGTCAAGATTGCTTGAGGCAAAAAATGTCAAACATGTATTGCTGGTCAATACATAAGCTGCACCTGAAGTGTGGTTTAACAGCAGACATGTGGCATCATTGAGTTTCTCGTTGCCTGACTAATTCTTGCCCCCTGCAGAATGACAGATCGCAAAATATCCACCATGACTGGTAACCTCTGGATTACTCCCTGAGCCACGAGCAAATTGGGACAGGGTCAATGAGGGTAAGCAGGTAAATACACGGCTCAAAGATTGTTGTGGGGAAATGAGTTGGAATGCATGGGACATTGGCACCATTACTGGGGAAGAAGAGACCTGTTCCAATGGGATGATCTTCATCTGAACTGTGCTGTGACCCAGAGGATGAGTGAATCGCATAACTAGTTGGGGGGGGGGGTTCAGTTATCGGGGAAATTTAAAAAAAAACTGATTTAAAAGAGGGGTAACAGTGCAGAACTCAGGAGAGGTTATTAAAATCTTCAGCACAGACACAAACATGACAGAGTATCTGGAAAGGGTCAGCAATTAAACTTCAAATACACTGGATAAATAAATGATAATGAGAAGAGGGAAGGTTAATACAAGACTGAAGGTGTTATATCTGAATGCATATAGTATGTGGAATAAAGTCAATGAGCTTGTAGCACAGATCAAAATTGGCAAGTATGATGTGGTGGGCATTGCGGAGACATGGCTGCAAGGGGATCAGGATTGGGAGCCGAATATTCAAGGATATACATCCTATCGAAAAGATAGGCAGGTCGGCAGAGAGGGTGGGGTGGCCTATTAGTAAGAAATGAAATTAAATCAATAGTAACAAAAATATGTAGGGGGTCAGATGGTATCAAATCCATGTCGGTCAAATTGAGGGTCTGCAAAGTTAATAAACACCATATTTGGAGTTATGTACGGACCTCCAAACAGTAGTCAGGAGCTGGGGCACAAGATATACCAGGAGATGGAAAAGATGTGTAGGAAAGGCAAAGTTACAGTGATCATAGGGGATTTCAATATGCAGGTGGACTGGGATAATCATGGTGGTTGTGGATTGCAAGAAAAGGAATTTGTAGAACGTCTACAAGATGTCATTTTGGAGCATTGTGATGGAGCCCACTGGGGAACAGGCAATACTGGATTTAGTGTTGTGCAATGAGGCAGACTTGATAAGGAAGCTCACGATGAAGGAATGCATAGGAAACAGTGATCATAATATGATTGAATTTACTCTGCATTTGGAGAGGGAGAAGATAGAATCACAGGTAATGGCATTACAGCTGAATAAAGGCAACTACAGAAGCATGAGGGAGGAGCTGGGGAGAATTGACTGGGAGAGGAACTGAGCAGGAAAGACAGTGGAACAGCAATGGCAGGAGTTTCTGGGAGTAATTCAGGAGCCACAGCAGAGATGCATCCCAAGGAAAAAAGAAGCATGGTACAGGGAGGATGAGGCAACCATGGCTGATGAGGGAAGTCAGTGATAGCAGAAAAACAAAAGAGAAAGCATATAATGTGGGGAAGGGCAGTGGGAAAGCAGAGGATCAGTAAGCTTACAAAGACTAACAGAGGGCAACAAACAAAAAAATAAAAAAGATGGGAGAAGATTAAACATGGGGGGAAGCAAGCCAGTAATATATAAGAAGATTGTAAGAGTTTCTTCAGATATATAAAGGGCAAAAGAGAGGCAAAAATGGACATTGAGCTGCTGGAAAATGATGCAGGATAGATAATACTGGGGAACAAAGAAATGGCTGAGCAAGTGAATACTTTGGAAGACATGAATAATATCCCAAAAAATCATGAGAGTGAGGGGGCAGAGCTGAGTATGGTAGCCATCACCAAGGAGAAGGTGCTCGAAAAACTGAATGGCCTGAAGGTGGGTAAATCACTTGGACCAGATGGATACACCCCAGAGCTCTAAGGGAAATAGCTGAAAAGATCATGGAGGTATCAGAAATCGCTAGAATCAGAAAGGGTCCCAGAGATCTGGAAAGTTGCGAATGTGACACCCCTGTTTATAAAGGGAGTAAGGCAGAAGACAGAAAATTACAGACCAATTAGTCTAATCTTGATGGTGGGTAACATCTTGGAGTCCATCATGAAGGATGAGATTTCTGAATACATGGAAGTGTATGGGAAAATAGGGCAGAACCTGCAAGGTTTCATCAAGGCTTCATCATGCCTGACAAATCTTCTAGAATTCTTTGAGGAAACAGATAGGTTAGACCAAGGAGAACAAATGGATGTTGTCTTCCTGGGCTTCAAGAAGGCCTTTGGCCAAGTGTCACACAGGAGGCTATTGTGAAAGATAAGGGCCCATGATGTTAGAGGCAAATGCCAGCATGGATAGAAGCTTGGTAGTCTGGCAGAAAGCAGAGAGTGGGGATAAAAGGGTCTTTCTCAGGCTGGTAGCTGATGACAAGTAGTGTTCTGCAAGACTTTGTGTTGGAACCACAACTTTTTACTTTATACATTAACGATCCAGATGAAGGAACCGTGGGCATTCTGGCTAAGCTTACAGGCAATACAAAGATAGGTTGAGGGACAAGTAGCATTGAGGAGGCTGGCAGGCTGCAGAAGGATTTGGATAGGCTAAGAGAGAGGGCAAAGAAGTGGCAGATGGAGTACAATGTGAGAAAGTGGGAGGTCATGCAACTTGGTAGGAAGAATAGAGGCATGGATTATTTTCTAAATGGGGAGAAAATTCAGAATTCTGAAGTGCAAAGAGACCTGGAAGTTTTAGTCCAAGATTCTCTCAAGGTAAACTTGCAGGTTGAAGTCAGTAGTTAAGAAGGCAAATGCAATGCTGGCATTTACTTTGAGATGACTTGAATATAAAAGCAGGGATGTACTTCTGAGACTGTATAAGGCTCTGGTCTGATCATATTTGGAGTATTGTGTGCAGTTTTGTTCCCCATATCTCAGGAAGGATGTACTGGTCCTGGAGTGTTGTCAGAGGAGGTTCATGTGAATGCTCCCAGCAATGAACAGCTTAACAGATGTGGAACATTTGAGGACTCTGATTCTAGACTCAATGGAGTGTAGAAGGATGGGGGGGTCATCGCAACATACAGAATACTGAATGGCCTCAACAGAAAAGATGTTGAGAAGATGTTTCCATTGTAGGAGATACAAGGACCAAAGGGCTCAGTCATAGAGTAAGGCGAAGACCTTTTAGAATGGAGATAAGGAAAAACTTCTTCAGCCAGAGAGTGGTGAATCTATGGAATTTACTGCCACAGAAGGCTGTGGAGGCCAGGTCATTGACTGTATTTAAGCCTGAGATAGATAGGTTCTTGAGTATCAAGGGGATCCGGGGTTATGGTGAGGAAGTGGGAAAAGTCCAGAGGATTGAATAACTGCTAATCTAACAACCTAATATTTTCAAAAAAGATGATGACCAAGTACCTATCGGCCAGTTTGCCTAACATTTATAATTTCTAGAAATGAAGGATTCTTGGACGATTACTATCTGTGCATCCATTAATTCTGTTGCTACTTCTTTTAATCCATCATTTAAACCGAGGGAGTTGAGAAATGTAACTCCATTGAATGATAGAGAAGACTCAATGGGCTGAATGGCCTAATTTCTGCTCCTATATCTTCTGGTCTTATGACAAGGCATACCAAAAAACCCAACCTACTCTGCCCACTGTGAATTTCTTGCCAGTCATTTTGCTTCCATTTTGCACAGTTGGCATTGCAGATAGTACGTTATCCAGTTCACGCTCTTGTGCAAGATTAACTGACTCCACCTGACAGCCAGGATGACCACTTCCACCTTCCCCTCACCCAACTCTTTACATTGCATTCTGTGTTTCTGTTCCTCTCAAATCCAACAGCTTTCAAACTGTTCCTGTCTAATCCTTTAACTTGACCATAAATATCCACAATTTCTACTCTTGCCAATGGCTTCTGACATTGCTTTGTCTGTGAAAGTGATCTAGTGATCTAATGAAGCCAGAGTGGTAGTGACTTGTGAATATATCCTGTTCCCAATTTCCCAAGCACTCTTAGGCTCTATCAGATTGTAAAGAAGAAGACTGAACATATATCATTGTCAATTTTGTTCTATGAAGAAACTTAAATATCAGTAATACATGTAAAAAGTGACTATGGCTGCCAAACAGCATTTAGACCACCTGTGAATGATTCTTCTTTCCTTATTTTAACCATCCTTCTTGATTTTTTTGTTGAAAAAGCAGTTAATACACAGCATGGAAACTGTTGTAGTGGTAAAAGAATTGCTGTCTTTCTGCCTCACCATAACTTGCATATCTTATGTACAAGATAGCAGCTACTGCCATCTGTATAACTCAAGCAATAGTATAATGGCTGAAATTCCTTTGGGGTTTTACTAGACATCTGTTACAGCTCGCACGAGGAGGCACTGGAACTCCAACTAAGTGTTTATTTTCAGACATTTACATGGTTACTTCAAAGGTTCTGGCAGTCACTCTCAAAAGTTATAGTGGGAGATCAGCAAGGAAAGACTCCACCACTCAACTACAGGGTCTTATTATTGACCATTACCATTTCTCTTCATTTTCTATATTCAAACACCGAGAACCAGGAAACAACAAGACACAAATAAATGGATAATGTTTCTCTGTGAAGATAAACGGCTTCTGGAGAAAAAGGAATATACTTGGTGAAGACCTGTTTGACACACTTTGCTTTCTCACTGCAACAGCATTACCTTTCAAAACAAACTTTACATCCCCCCCCCCAAAATGCAATATTTTGCTCTCAATGTGGACAATATTGAAATTCAATCAGGGAGCATCATGTAAGACTAACATTCAAACAAGTATAACTGATTTAACTGTGGCCAAATAAGGAACACACTCCGTTTGGGGTGAATTCTGATTTCATCCTTGCAAAGCAGCAGTAAGTGTGAGCCAACACAACTCTCCCAATCTGAAGCTCAATCCTTTCAAACAAGTGCATATGTTTTGAGAAAAAAAGCTTTCATTTCATTCTTGAAATGTACTCCAAATATAAGTGCCATTTATTTTCCTGTACACTTTTATATATTTTTGTCTTATCCTGTACCTTTCGAAGAAATGCAATTCCACAGATGTCATCTACCATTAGCGGGTAAGAAAATAACAGACTATGATATTGTATTTGCAAGCAGAGCACCACAGACTATTTACAGAATTACTAATATCCATATTTCAATGGAGTCAGAATATTATTAGTGCTTCATTGCACTCACACTGTATAAGATAAGAATCAAAGTCAGTGATAAGTACTTAAGGACATAGATTTTCTGACTAAAAATCAGATTACATGGTTTCAGTTCTGAATTGGCACTACTGGTATTCAAAATTCTTGATCTGCAGAACACAAAGAGCAAGGAAACATAAAAAGTGACGCTCTTTCCCTGAAAACCATAGGCCAATTAATGGTAGAAAATGTCTATCAATTAAACTGGTGAGTCGACCAGCCACCTTCACTGTCCTGAATTAGAGTTACATTTCCAGGATGACCCTGAACAGCAGTTGACATTAGAAGAGACAGCACAACTGCATCAAGATCAACTCTGTACAAAAACAAAAGTAAACAATTTAACTCCATTTGGACACTTGGGACAGTGTTGGGGGTGGAGAAGATGGGAGAATAATAAATTTTTAAAAGTGGGAATCCTGGCCACCAACACACGTACGTCCTGTTTAATTGTTGCAGATATAGGGTCAGCTGAGCAGCTTTTCTCGAGATATGAGTTGCTAAGTAAACTTATTAAATCAGGATGAGTGACTCAGATTATTACAGCAAAGTGGACTACCGTACTGCAGCCAAGGCAGGCAGGAACTGCCAGCTCCAAGGTGTTGGGTACTTTTCCAGTACTGTATATGGACCAGCAGGAGCAGAGGTACTTCATCACCCAGTGATCTCATAGTGATCTCATTCCTTCTTGTAATCATCAGACACTCTGCAATCTCTCCTTCTTCACAATCTCCCCTATTTCTCAATGTTCTTCCTCTCCCTCCTTTATGCCTCAATTTGTCATTCCTGCCCCTGACAAGCCCTCCAGCTGTTTAACATCTTAGAGTTTGTGAAGGTGGGAAACAAAAATCAATTTATTCAATTTCAATTTTATTCACAAAGTGAGACATTACAAGTGTGCTTTTCCTGATCCCTCAGCAACTCAGCCCCATTATCAATGCATTTATATACTTATGATGACCACATTAGTAAATGAACAAAAAATAAATTAACCAATGAACTGTCACTTAAAGGGGAACAATTAAAAAAACAAATTTTTAAAGGAAAATTAACTAATTAAGTTAAAAAGGTCTCTTCACAATTTTAATCAATCCATTTGGATGAATTCTCATGCAATTCCATGTCATCACACAAGGAGGTGGAACTTGGGGCACTAGTGGACACTAGCACTGACCAGAAAAATATTTTTGAGTTTCATTTGTTGCATTCAGAAGTCGGACTCTGTTCACATCAAGCACAAATATTTTCTGACCAACCTGTTGAGAAATATCATGACACACCTCTGGAGCAGGTTGGACTTATCCTAGACCTTTTGGTTCTAAGCTAGGAACACTACCTCTGCATCACATGAGCCTTTTTGAGACAGAAACAGTGCCTGTCAAATGAGTACACCAACCTGTTGACACATAACATTAATTTATATAATTAATATCAGCAACCCCAAATCTTTTCCATTCCCAGCAACGGGAGCATTCACAGTGGTTCCCAATGTTTCACCGTTGACTTTTTCACCCAGTCGCTGTCCAACTTCCCAATCCAAAATTATGTCAGCAAAAAAGATACTTTCTCCAACCTACTAAAGATTTAATTGAATATTCTTGTGTCCTCAATTTTCAAGTGAATAAAAAGAACATGTACATCAATTTTAAGTGGATTTCTGTAAATCTGATAAAGCTTCTTAATTACTAAACTTGACTGAAACTGACATTAAGTGCATGGTTTGCTGAAGTGTGTGGATATTTAAGGAGAGGGAGCATCCAATACACTAGAAACTAATCAGCCCCACACTCAAATCTAAGACTCTGGAAAATTAATCATCGCGCAGCAGAATGTGAGATAGAATGCAAGGCAATCCAGTGAAATAATTGCGACAGAGATAAAATTACAGGGGAGAACATGGGCAATAAGTTAATGGCATTTGAAACACAGTGATTGAAAGCAAAAAAGCTATACAAGACGGCTGACTGTCTGTTTCATCCTGTACTTGAAAAACAAGTTTAATCCAAGAGGTGCCAGCAATTCAAATACAAATCTTAACTGCAAGTACTAATGAACTGCAGACATGCTTAGACCTAACTGCAATAGGTTCACTTTGAACCTTTAACAAAGATGAATTCTCAGAACACAGCGGATTTACTGAAATTTAGTTACAATTATTTTGATATTACCAAATAGATTTTTCCAACAGTAAGCATGGGATTTTCACATGGAACTTTTGCACCCCATGCAACAGCACTACATGCTCATGGGAACAGTTTTGAAAGAAAATTTTGCAACAGCAGAATATTAAGACTCCAGGAATTTGTTTTTGTGACAGTTGTTTTCAGGATCCTGGGGAAATTTTTGATGGCATGGTGGCTCAGCACTGAAGCCTCTCAGTTCAAGGGACCCAGGTTTGATTCCACCCTTGGGTGACTGTGTGGAGTTTGCACGTTCTCCCCATAACTGCATGGGCTTCCTCTGGGTACTTCAGTTTCCTCCTGCAGTCCAAAGATGTGCAGGTTGGGTGAATTGGCCCTGCTAAATTGCCCATAGCATCCAAGCAATGTGCAGCCATGTGGATTAGCCATGGGAAATGCAGAGGTATGAGGATAGGGTGGGGGCTAGGTTTGGGAGAGATGTTCTTCGGAGGATCAGTACAAACTTGATGGTCTGAATTTTCTCTTTCTGTACTGTAGGGATTCTATGCCTCTACCCTCTAATTTCTTTAAAATATTGTTTGCTAATAATATGCCTTTTTAATCTCAGCAACAGTTGCATTGTACAACATTGTGAAGTCACAAAGTTGCTTATTGAAACAAATGCCCAGTTGAAGCAGATGGAATCTTAGTCTTCATCCATTAGTTCATACAGTCATAGACTTTTTACAGCTATGAAAAAATACCCTTCAACTCATCATGGTCATCAAGTTCTAATCCCATTTTCCAGCACTTGACCTGTAATCTTGTATGCTGTGGCATCTCAAGAGTTCATCAAAATAGTTCTTAATTGCCTTAAGGGTTCCAGCCTCCAGCATACCACCAGGCAGAGGAGTCCTGTTACGACACAATGATGAACCCTTCTGTTAATTAAACTAAACGTCCAGAAAAGCTCACCTCACCTCGTAATCTGTTAAAACACGAGTGACAGAGAACTTCCAAATACCACTATTTAAAGAAAATACTATCAATTTATTCTTTAGCGCTGAACATGAACATTGAACAACAACTATTTACAACTCTAAGATCCTTTTCTCTTAACTGCTTATTATCTGTCTCCAACTCCAACAAGACACTTTTTAAAATTACATCAACTTAATTTCAAAACCACACAGTTAATGTAGTCTTTGGCATCTTTCTTCTTCCAGTTGAAGATCTCACTGGGTCGTCTTCTTTCATTTTAGTGTGAGTATGTTTCAGATGAAAAGGTACCTTTGATAGAGAACGCTTCAGAATCTCTTGGGTCTCTCTTGATGGCAGTTGCTCTGACCAATTTTCAAATGGTCTGCCTTTTTTTATATTGCCAACGTCAGACCATCTCATTGCTTCGATGTTGGCAAAACAAAAATTCAAACTCGACTGAGTTTTACTATCTTGGGGAATAATTTAGACTGATTGACAACAATTTGAATTTAACCAAAAAAGAAACCAACTCAGGTATCCATTTCACAGTCAAATGTTGCATATTTTCAATTTTCCAGTGCACTCTGGGACTGCTATCTAGTCATTTCACAGGTACTTGTAATCTTTCAGTTCAGAACAGCATCCACTCTCTCTTAAAGGTACAATACAAGCCTTTAACCTGATAACAGGACCAGATACCTATAACTCCACCCCCCATCAGGTGGGAAATGCTTTCTTTCAGTCTTCTCTAAACCTCCTGTGCTTTACAGTAAAACTGTGCCCCTGGTCACTGAATCCTCTACTAAAGGGAAACATTTCTTCCTGTCTCCTATGTCTTTGTCCCTTAGAACTTTATACACCTCAATCAGAACCTCCCTCAGCTATCTGTGGTCAAAGGAAATCTGTCCCAGTCTATCTTTTCCTTTCATATCTAATTGTCCAACCCTGGCATCATTCTCATGAATCTCTTCTGTACCATCTCTGGTACAATCGCATCCTTCCTATGTTGTGGCAACCAGAACTACTCAGTACTGCAGCTGTGGCCTCACTAACATTATGTACAGCCCCATTGTACCTTCCTTGTTCTTACATTGAATGCCTTGACTGATAAAGGCAAGCATTCTATATGCCTTTTTAACAATCTGACGTATCTGTCTTGCTGCTCTCAAGGATCTACCACCATGCACATCAAAGTCCCTCTAATCCTCTGTACTTCCTAGGATCTTACCATTTATTGATTGCTCCCTTCCTTGTTAGTCCCCTCAAAATGCATCATCTCACATGTTTCAGGATTAAATTTCATTTGCCACTGTTCAGGCCATCTAAACCATCTTATAGTCTCAGGCATTTCTCTTACTATTTACTTCAGCACCAATTTTTGTGTCATGTGTGAACTTACTGATCAGACGTCCAATACTCAGGCTTCTAGTCACACAGACAACTTTTGACCATTGCTCTCTACTTCCTGCCACAGCTTAATTTGTTTAATCAAAAATGCAATATGCCTCATGAGAAGAGATGGCGGTACATGCATCCATTACCTTCTCCAAAAAAAATGTCAGCAGAGAAAAAAACAAAGATAAATCCTGGTGAAACCTTGATCTATCTCCTTTCAAGCTCCATGGAATGTCACGAGGCTTCATTTTGGTTAGGACACAAATTTCAGGCCCTTAAAACTGAATGGCTGTTTATGGATTTGTGTAAGTGGACCCAGGCTTAACTCAATGCGGGCCATGCAAATTGGATTTGCAGCAGACATGACGAAGGCAATACTGTAAAAAAAAACACTTTCTGTAACCATTAGTCTCACATAAATGCAATAGAAAAATCAATATTTTGATCATTCTGAGTTGCTGCCGCTACAAAAATGAAGCTTATAGGATTATGTTTTGCAAGGGGGAGTGTATAGCATCATAGGAAGCCTGTAAGAGAAAGAGAGAGAGAGAGAAAACAAATCCCTACCGCTCATGACTATAAACATATTTGGAAGCTCACACTCAGAATGAAAAGAGCAAGAATGTGAAGGTTTAGGTGAAGCTGGAAGACTCAGCAATGTTTAGTTTTCAATTCTTTCTTCACTGTGAAAATTAGGTTGAGGAGTTTACCTGGCTGGAAGATGAAACAGAAGTTGGTAATATCTTTGGACTGGTTATTGGAGAATTCAGAGTATACTTGAGGGGTGTAACAGTGTATGACAGTGCAGGGAGATTTTTGATCATTTTAAATGTTAACTGGCTGATCTATTCTGTCATTTAGAGAAAAGGTTGCCACTGTTTTACTACTTGCTCATTTCTTAAAGAAGTTTTAAAACTCCAAATCTTGCTGCATGATCCTGGAAATTTTAAGATGATCTTGTCTCCAAAGGAATCATTGTACTATCCAAAAATAAAATGATAAATTCATTCTAACAACAAAATAATGATACAATAAGTAAGAATGCTAATTAATTATTACTTGCCCTGTCAGGTATCACTCAGAACACAAGCCTCAAGTTATATGACTAGAATTATCATATGCACATTCATTAATTGCAATACGTTTGGAAGAATCCAGATTTTAAACAGCAGTCATCTGCATTTTGTAAAGGATTCATGGAACTTGTTATGGAATCTTCTTAATGATGCCAATGCTTGCACACTCGAATCATGAAAAACCATTGAGAAAGTGTGGCATTCTGAGCTCATATCTGGAACCTTGTGACATTTAGACCATGGCTTCAGAGTTAAAATGGGAAGAGAACATATGAGAAGCCTTTGCATTTGTTTGTTCCAATTTACCAACGTTACAGAGACATTCTAAGCTCAAAATATGAAAGCTCCAAGATACTTACAATGTATCAGCACACCTTGAAGAAAGAATTAATTTTCAAAATAAAAACTCACCAAATGTAAACAACATTACCTGAGTTTAACCTGTGAAACTATGATAAGTTGGATGCTGCACTGAATATGATCCTATTCACAACTGAAGTATGTCAAAAAAGCCCCATGCAACAAGACAACCAACCCATGTAGTTCATGCCACAAAGTACACAGTATCTAGTCACGTCTCATTTTCATCTTTTTCATTTATTTTGACAACAGCTCATTGACTAACTCCTGTGAAAAACAGGAAGAGTTGTCAACTCCTATATCTTAGGTTTCTAACTTTTAAGGTTTCTGCAAGGAACATTGCTTTACTAGCAGTAACTTACTACACAAATGTGTTGGCCACATTAAAAAAAAATCAGTTCAGGATGAATATTTATTTTGCCTTTTAAATTTACCCAAATCACATTTTATATTAATGGCTTTAACAAGGAGAAGGAATTGTGCTTTTTTTCGTTACATATAATTAAGATTTTTTTTGGCACAAAATCAACAAATGGTGTATTCACTCAATGTGGTTGTGCTTCTTACTCCCTTGTATTAAAATTAGATTCCTGAAAAAATCTGTCAAATACTCAATGACTGAAAATTGTAACTTTGTGTCTCTACTGGTCCTACCAGACCTGCTGAACATTTCCAGTATTGTATTATTCTATGGGGAGAAAGTGAGGACTGCAGATGCTGGAGATCAGAGCTGAAAATGTGTTGCTGGAAAAGCGCAGCAGGTCAGGCAGCATCCAAGGAGCAGGAGAATCGACATTTCGGGCATGAACCCTTCTTCAGGAATGAGGAAAGTGTGTCCAGCAGGCTAAGATGAAAGGTAGGGAGGAGGGACTTGGGGGAGGGGTGTTGGAAATGCGATAGGTGGAGGGAGGTCAAGGTGAGGGTGATAGGCCGGAGTGGGGTGGGGGCGGAGAGGTCAGGAAGATGATTGCAGGT
>NC_057721.1:24188825-24211881 GCF_004010195.1 Chiloscyllium plagiosum | reverse complement strand
CTGAAACAGAGGGGCTGAAACAGAGGGGCTGAAACAGAGGGCGACAAACAGAGGGCGACAAACAGAGGGCGACAAACAGAGGGCGACAAACAGAGGCCTGAAACAGAGGAGCTGAAAGAGAGTGGCTGAAACAGAGGAGCTTAAAGAGAGTCGACGTTTCGGGCATGAGCCCTTCTTCAGATTTCCAGCATCAACAGTATTTTGATTTTGTTCCTGAAACTGTTGATTGCATATTAAGCAGCACAATAAATCTCTTTTTCTTCAAAGCTGAAAATGTTTCAGGAAATAAAAATACAAAATGCCGGACTGAAACAGAACAGACAGCGTCTGTGTCAACATCTCTGATAAGAAGTCATTAATGTAAAATATTAACTCTATTTATTTCTCCACAGCATCCATACTATAACGTCTCAGGAGCAACTGTGAATGGGGAAAAAAGGTTTTGTGAAGTTTTTTTTTTACTGATTGCTTTTCATGCCAAATATGTTTGTAACTATAACTCTGAATGCAATATTAAAGTTAAGGTGGTTATCAGCAAACCTCCTTGATGTACAAAATATACGTTTTATGGTTGATAGGAATCAAATTTCAACAGCTTTTAATTTATGCTTTCAGATATAATTAATTTCTTTTCAAACATTCCAATGAATAAGTGAATAAGTTATATAACAAAATCTATGATTAAGTAGTTAAGATTCAGTTTTTCAAACAGCGATGGCACCATAATAAGTGCCAATTTTATTCAGTTATTAATGTCACAAAGTTGATAAAGCTTTTTGCTCAAAATTATTTTTGTGACCAAACTGAACAGAGAGACAAATGTGATAAGCTGAGATTTCTATTCATTCCAGCTGATGAAATATAACTACATACAGATTGATGTGACAATCATGAATTAGTGCATGAGATGATTTACTAACTTAAGACTTTCGAAGGAGATAGGCACCATAACCAATCTAGAAGAAGCCATGAGGCAAAGGGACACAGTTAAACCAAAACTCTACAAACACGGGCTGTGTTCACTGAAAGAGTGACTGAGTAATTTAAGGTAGAGGAAGCCAAAAATACAACAACACCAATACCAGAGAGGCATCTTCCTCCTAAAAAGATTGGCAGTGGTGTTTTGCCACAGAACACTGTTGTGATAAAGAAAAGAAAACCCCAAACAATACCCTAAAAATCAAGCTTCTGAGAACAAAATTGAGAGGAACAGATTACAGGTTGCATTTGGACTCAATGTTCATGTCACCAATAAACTGAAAGTTTAGGTTTGGGGAAGGAGGATGGGGGGCATGCTTGTGGCTTTCCAATCCATTGTGTTTATCTTTCTGTGGGATACCACTGTAAAGCATAACAAACCTGTTAACACTTAGCTACCATTTTTCTTACACTGTCTATTTGGGTTTATTAGATATGCGTTACAATCTAGAAAAGTTATTCATCCTAGTTTTTTAAAACAAAGAAGTGCCTTTTATCATACCAAAAGGGTGAGATTTTAATTTGTTCAGAACCGAGATAATTGACACCAGGCCTAAAAGAACCAGGAAGTGAATCAGACACTCTGATTCTCCATGGCTCAGTAGCTCATCGCATGATCCAAATAGAAGAACAACAGCCAGAATTGCATTTTTTTTTAAAAAAACAAAGATTTCAACTTGCTGACACACTATAGTTGTTCGAATGGAACAGGCAAATTTCAGAAGGAAATTAAAGTTCATAGAAACTCAAGACAGTCTAACAATCCCCATTGTAACTCTGTCACTGTCTCAGTGTTTAATATTGCAACAATTTGTTTTGCACATATACTAATCTCGTACATATTCACACAATTTGGTTACATACTTTCTATATTTAATTAGACATCTGCCAATAACCAAAGTAAATCACTCACAATGATAAAAATAAACATGTTTTCTCACCATTCTGACATATTATTAACCAGCACACAAAAGATTAAGGTATACATGCATTCAATATATAGAGATGTATTGATATCTTCTCTGTTAGAATGGTGTCTGTCACTCTTTCTTTTATTAGAAAAAGCAAAAGTATAAGAAGTCACATGTGCACAACAGTTAATGTAATACCCCAAACTGTTCCTTTGGCGAAACGTCTGAAGAACAACTTCTAAACTTCATCAGTCAATATTTCATATTGTTCACAGTTAAATGAAAATATTTTCAATATTGAACACTGTATTACTTGTGAAACAGCACTACAAATGAAGATATTTAAATCTTCCTCTATGGTCTTCCATTGCAAAAAGGGCTTCCAGCTCTTTATTGTCTAATTAGCAATGTATATACAAAATCATTGTTTTTGTATCATCGACGAGAAAGAAGAATGGCTAGGAGGTATAATAATGTAGAAGAAATGCTTTCAAAACTACAATATTTAATTTCCCACATCTTTTGAGCTTTAAATCATAGCTAATTAGTATTGGCTAAAAATCATGTAAAAATAATTTGCCACAGGTTAAAGGCCAAAATAAAGCTTAAAGATTATTTATTGGATTCAAAATTTGATACATGGATATAATCATCCCAGCTGACAATGGTCACTTGAGTCTGTGTTCACTTCCAATCAATGTGGTCCAACTACAGCCAGCAGTGGCTGCAATATCATGCTCGCACAATTATATCCAAATACAGGGGAATCTCGATTATCCAAATGTGATGGGCGGGCACTATTTCGTTCGGATAATCGATTATTCGATTAATTGATTAAATGCCTTTCCTCTGGAGTTCAGAGTTTTTAAAGTCTGCTCCCCATTCAGGAGACTGCAGCAGCACACAGCGCGCGAGCACCCCCCGCCCCCTCTCCGGGGCAGTCGAACTGTACACTAATAAGACTGCTGCATTTGCCTTTTTGGGGTAAGTCTCTAAATAGCACACACACGCAGCCATGGCCACCCACACAACTTCTTACTGCAACTTTTTGACAGGTTCCATCTTCGCCCTGGACAGGACAATGTGGAGAGATTATGTGGGCAAGATGGGGGGGGGGGGTTAGGGTACACCCTGTGGAGAACTCCAGGGAAAATGTGGGGAGGGAGGGAGGACAGGAGGTCAGTTATCTGGAGACAGTGCCTTTTTAATAATTGTAAACAAAAGACACAATCACTGTTTGAAACACATCGTTGATTTAATGTTTCCATCGGGACCTCGAGATCTCCATCGGATAATCCGATTTTCGGATAATTGGTATTCGGATAATCGGTATTCGGAGAATCGAGATTCCTCTGTATATGAATTAGAAATAGGAACAGGAACAGACTATTCAGCCTCCCGAGCCTGCTCTACTCTTCAATAAACTCGGCTGATCTGGCTGTAACCTCAAATCCACATACCTTTGATAACCATTCACACCCTTGTTTAACAAGTATCTACCCAACTCCACTTTGGAAATATTCAAGGACTGTTGGCTAACGTGATACCACTGTTTAAGAAAGGTGGTAAGGACAAGCCAGGGAACAATAGACCAATGAGTCTGACATAGGTGGTGGGCAAGTTGCTGGAGGGAATACTGAGGGACAGGATGTACATGTATTTGGAAAGGCAAGGACTGATTAGAGATAGTCAACATGACTTTGTGCGTGGGAAATCATGTCTCACAAACCTGATTGAGTGTTTTGAAGTAGTAACAAAGAGGATTCATGAGGGCAGAGCGGTAGATGTGATCCATATTGTCTTCAGTAAGGGGTTCGACAAGGTTCCCCATGGGAGACTGGTAAGCAAGGTTAGATCTCATGGGATACAAGGAGATCTAGACATTTGGATGCAGAACTGGCTCAAAAGGTAGAAGACAGAGGATAGTGGTGGAGGGTTGTTTTTCAGACTGGAGGCCTGTGACCAGTGGAGTGCCACAAGGATCGGTGCTGGGTCCACTACTTTTAATCATTTATCTAAATGATTTGTATGTGAGCTTAAGAGGTAAAGTTAGTAAGTTTACAGATGACACTAAAATTGGAGGTGCAGTGGACAGCAAAGAAGGTTACCTCAGATTGCAACAGGATCTTGATCAGATGGGCCAATGAGCTGAGAAGTGGCAGATGAATTTAATTTAGACAAATGTGAGGTGCTGCATTTTGGGAAAGCAAATCTTAGCAGAACTTATACACTTAATGGTAAGGTCCTAGGGAGTGTTGCTGAACAAAGAGACCTTGGAGTGCAGGTTCATAGCTCCTTGAAAGTGGAGTCACAGGTAGATAAGATAATGAAGAAGGCGGTTGGTATGCTTCCTTTTATTGGTCAGAGTATTGATGGAAGAGTTGGGAGGTCATGTTATGGCTGTACACGACATTGGTTAGGCCACTGTTGGAATATTGCATGCAATTCTGGTCTCCTTCCTATTGGAAAAATGTTGTGAAACTTGAAAGTGTTCAAAAAAGATTTACAAGGATGTTGCCAGGGTTGGTGGATTTGAGCTATAGGGAGAAGTTGAATAGGTTAGGACTGTTTTCCCTGGATAGTCAGAGGCTGAGGGGTGACTTTATAGAGATTTATAAAATTGTGAGGGGCATGGATAGGATAAATAGACAAAATCTCGAACCTGGTGTGGGGGAGTCAAGAACTGGAGGACATATGTTTAAAGTGAGGGGGAAATATATAAAAGAGACCTAAGAGGCAATTGTTTCATGCAGAGGATGGTACGTGTATGGAATGAGCTGCCAGAGGAAGTGGTGGAGGCTAGTACAATTGCAACATTTAAGAGGCATTTGGATGGGTATATGAATAGGAAGGGTTTGGAGGGATATGGGCTAGGTGCTGGCAGATGGGACTAGATTGGGTTGGGATATCTGGTCGGCATGAACCTCCATGCTGTCCACCTTGATGACTCTATGAAACTGTTCCCACCACCTTTTCAGGAAGATAGTTCCAAAGTCTCATAACCCTCAGCGAAACAACTTGATATCATCTGTTTTAATGGGAGATCTCTGATTTTTAAACAGTGACTCCTAAAATTCTCCTCAATATATCTACCGTGCCAAGACCACTCAGAATCTTAAATATTTGAATCAAGTCCCCTCTTACTCTTTTAAATCCCATCCAACTTTTGCATGGAAACAACCCCACTATTCCAGGTATTTGTATCACAAACATGCTCTGAATTACTTCAAATACATTTAAGACCTTAATTCAATGAGGTGATCAATTCTACCCACAATATTCTAAAGCGATCTCACCAACGCTTAACCTCGGTAAATGAAGCATAACCTCGGTAAATGATAACAACGTACGAGCTTACCTAATTGCTTGCTCTACTTTCATTTTCACCTTTTTAAAATTCATGCAAAGGACACCCAAATCCCACTGAATCTCAGAGTTCTTCAATCTCCTTCCTTTCACATAATATGCTTTTTCTTATTGTTCTGGCCAATATGGCCTCAAGATGCACCTTTATTTTTACTTTCAATGTCTTCCTTCATCTTCTTCATGACACATCTTATGTTTGGTAGCAATCAAATATGGTGATGTTGAGCATATTGAGTTACTTGGTACTAATTGACAAACTGCAGAAGTGCTATGCACACACAGTATGCATTCCACATTGTGCAGTTTATTCAGTAACTTAAGAATGTACAAGATATATTTTGGAAAAAAAATCTTCATAAACCAAATTTGCAGTCTTTTTTTTTGCAATAACAGTCAGGGATTATTTCCTGTACACATCCTAGTAGATATCTAAAAAAAAGCAGTCTGCCAGCTTAGTCACTGAAGACTGATATCACTTTCACAATCCTATTTTAATTATATGAAAACAATGAGGTTTTGTACTTCCATCAATACTTATTTTATAATTTGACAAAAGAAATATGTGCACACTTCCAGTATGTTATTTAACTTTGATAAGTCCCAAAAAGCCTCACCAAGCATTCTTTCTTAAGTGTAGGAAATGTAGGGAAAAAGGTAGGTATTTTTGGACACAAAAAAATAACATCCACGCTACGGTGATCTGTCTGCTTTCAGCAGTATGTCTGCAAAAGGTTTGGATTTTGATCTTCAGCTTGGCTGGGCTTTAATCAATTTGACCCATTCCTCGTAAGACTGATGCCAATGTTTTTGCCCTCTGCAACCTGGCACAACAATTAACCAATTATTTCAAAGAATATAATAACTCAGTAATTTTGACAGTTTGATTGCAATTTGTCATGAGGGTCACCAATACTCCTGGAATGGCTGGGAGTTCATTGGAAATGGCCTCTATCTTTGGGCAGTCAAAAGAACCCATTGCAGGAACATGTCAGTCTCCTGCAACAGTGCCTAGCTGAGCACAGGGTTCACCAGGGTTCTACCTGCCAGAGGGGAAAAAAAACAGTAAGAGACCACTGTTAGCTAGAAATATACTTGGAGCTCCATTTTGAAATATGCAAGACAATTCAGACTGGTGTGTTTCATTGATGTTTGGCTGTTTTTTTTCTCTCTAAGTGACTCTCCAGAAATGCAAATCTGATTTTGAGACAGAAATCGAGATGAGGTACAACCTGACCTTTCAAACATCAATGACATAACAGCAGCAAATTACACTTCATGTTCAAAAAGTACTTGACCCATCCTATGTCTAGAGTCCACACCCCCAACCACTGAAATGCCTGAGCAGGCATCAGGAGTGGCCACATAATGGAGATAGCTGAACAGCCTACAGACCATCAGTGTGGATAATGCTCATTCAGTCTGAAAAGCTGGAGAAAGGCTACCGGCTGTGAAACAAGGTTAGGCTTGCCTAAGACTGGCTGGAAGCTAGTATCAGATAAATTAGTTTTACCATTGTTTTTAATTGGTCTTGGATTGAAATGGATAGACTGTCACATTTTATGGATTTATGTTCCTGGGAGTAACTGGAGCTGCTCAGGCAGAATTTAATGGAGTCAGGTTCATTACCTCTTACTACGTATCAGCGTAATTAAACAAGTCTGTGTTGGTTACATTCATTCCATAGTTTATCTCAGCCTTGATTTCTATCCTCTTTGCTGAGTTTCACCCACTCGCACCACATCACTGGCTCTCCATTCTATTACTTCCATCGATGTCTCCTGGAATATATGCAGTCAGAGTTGGGGACCATATTTGCCTTTAAACCATTCTTTTCAATTCTAATTTCACCTGTGTAACATCTACAGCAACTACATTCCTTCTCCCTCAATCAGGAGGGTCCAAGAATCATTTCTATTCTGCAGAAACTTCACAGAAGGCACACTTGAAAGCAAATTGTATTGATTGGCGGTTAGTTCTGTGAATTGATACAATTTGATGGCTCTCAAGATACATTGGATTTTATCCCCAGCAAGTCAGCAAAGGGGCTTTCTTCAATCAATTCACCAAGATGTAGACAGCATACCTCAAAATAGCAAATGCAGCTTACAAGCTACAAAAAAATACACAATACACACTAACAGGCTGTGGTGGGACACTAAGGACCAGAATTATTGGCAATAGTCTTCTGCTATAAAAAAATCACTGAAATGATGAGACCACATGCGGAGTACTTCAAGCTGTTTTGGTCCTCTTATTAAGGAAAAGGTGTAATTTCATCAGAAACAGTTCAGGGAAGTTCATGAGGATGATCAAGGGTATGGAGGGATTGCCTGATGAGCAAAGATTAAACAGGTTGAGTGTCTACTCATTGGAATTTAGAAGAATGAGAGGTGATGTCATTGAAACATATAAGATTCTTAAGTGTCTGGACAGGGTAAATGCCGAGTGGATGTTTCCCCTCAAGGGACAGTCCAGGACCATAGGTCTCTGAAGAAAGAGATCACAATTTAAGACTGACGTGAAGAGGAATTTCTTCACTGAGGGTTGAGAGTCTTTGGAACTGCTTGCTACAGAGAGCTGTGGGAGCAGAGTCATTGTGAATATGTAAGGCTGAGATAGAGAAAGTGGTGTTCAGTAGAAGAATCAGAATGAATGGGAAAGGCCAGGAAAGTGGAATACTGAATCAGTCATGATTCTATTGAATGATAGATCAGGCTCAAGGGGCCGAATGTCTGCTCCTGTTCCTATTTCTTACACTCTTACGATTTTTCTCAACTGCCATT
This sequence comes from Chiloscyllium plagiosum, assembly GCF_004010195.1. NCBI lineage: Eukaryota > Metazoa > Chordata > Chondrichthyes > Orectolobiformes > Hemiscylliidae > Chiloscyllium > Chiloscyllium plagiosum. The sequence continues at coordinate 24,203,843 of NC_057721.1, read as the reverse complement.
TTCCCTCCAATAAACTGAAACTCCTTGTTTCAAAAAAGGTTTGGACATAATAAACCAACTTAAAAAAAACACAATTCACATTAATCTGAATTGTCTTTACATCTGAACATATGAAATAGGAGAAGAGAACCCTTGAACCTGATTCTCCCACTCTCCATCTCTCTCTTTCCCAGGAAAGAATGCTTTTCAGCTTTATTTCCAAGACTGCATGGTGGACAACAGTGAAAAATTAATACATTCACTGCAGAAAGACAACTAAGTTCACAAATAAATTTGACGCAGACTGGAAAACACCACAATGGATGCAGAATTAGCTCAGTTGCCTACAGGTCAAATTTTCCAAAAGCATAATGCAGAGGACCATGGTGTCCCAATTATGGAAATGATTTGCCAGAGTGGGACATGATGAATGCAGTGGTATAAGTAGCTCTAGAACAGAGCTGGTAACAAGTCCTTTAAATTAGGCTTTTACAGAGACAGAGAGAGAGAGAGAGAGAGTGAGACAGACAGAGAGAGAGAGAGACAGGACTGTTATTCTCGATACAGCTATGCAAAGTAGAATCAATTTCAAGTTTTTGAACATTGCTTTTTATCAGTGAATTGATTTGAACTAAAATATTCATTTTCAAGTGCAAACTTCGAATATCCCATGTAAGTGTAATTCAGAAAATGAACAAAAAGCCTAATCTGAGTAGCAAATGAACCCATTTATCCCATATGTAACACTTGAATATCAATTGTTTGCTAATTTCCATATTTTCCACATTTCATATCTGAACTATTAGCACTTAATACATAGGATACTGTTTGATTTAATATATTGTCTCTGCCACTAAAAAATCTTAACTCCAATACTAAAATAACTTTTCATTAGGTCTCAAACAGATTATTTACAAAAGATTTATAACAAGCAGATTAAATCAAACAAAACTGCCATGACAGTCCATAACACAACATAACTTAAAGCACCTACAAACAAAATAAACCCACAAAACTACTCACTGGTACAGGTATTCCAAATGTTTGGTTGTACATTAGGCTTCAATGGAGAATGCCAACTTCACGATAAACTAGAAATATTGCACTTCAAATAAACTACAACCTGCTGTTCACTCATATGTCCAATATTGCTTAATTCAGTCATTCCTCATTAAGTAAGTGAAGAGACTGGTTGGGGAAGAACCTCAGTCGTTCAGTGACAATAACATTGTCTGATTGTGGATGATATCACAAAATAGTTTCTTGTATCAAATTTAAGCACAACATTAAGTGGCAGGCTGTGGATACTTTATCATCCTTAGAAACAAAGAAGAAATGCTCAAAGATCAATCCAAACTATCTCCTTGCATTCCTACCTCATGGTTTGACATTTCCAAATTTCCTCATCACTGGCAGCCTAACACCAGCTGACACAAGCTCCAGAACAATCATACCTGGCTGCACATCTAATGCCTTAATGCTGAAATTCAGCAGCCCTAACATTACAAACTTAATCAAACATTACATGCTTTTCATCTTCTGATACATTAAATTCATCACATTTTCTTCATTTGCAAATCATTATATGTCTTCATTTCATGAAAAATAAGCAACCTACTGCAATCCTAAACCCTGGCTCACATAATTCATGCTTCCAGTTCTCACTTGATGTGACCTCAGTTCTGGGCGACACACTTCAGGTACAGTGTGAAGTCTATAGAGAAGTTATAAAACAGATTTATGAAATGGCTCCAGGAATGAATGATTACAGTTACAAGGAGAGATTGTTCTCCTGCACTTGAATCTAGAAAAGTGTGAGATCATCTAGATTATGCTCAAGAAAAGTAGATCGGAGCCCTTTCTAAAGGTGAGAAGTAAGGAACTATGAATCAGTAGAGAGGTTTAGGAGTGCAGTTATAGAAACCATTCAAAGTTTGTGGGCAGGTAGAAGTCCAACATGAATTGAAAAGCATAATAGAATATTCCCCTTTATCGTTAGAGGGCTGCATACAGTGACATGGAAGTTATGTCACAGCAGGCAGGGCTGTAGTTAGAATCCATCTGGTTGATTCTATGAGCTGTGATGTAACAAATACACACAATATTTTAGAACTTATACACGTTCAAGCACTTCTGTTAACTTGCTTTTTTTTTCTCATTCAAGATCCCATATCAATGCGTAGGACAGAAATTGCTCATGTAAGCATCTCACCAGTGGTGATACAGTGGTATCAGCACCCCACCCCCTCCCCCCAGCTAAGAAAAGCTCCAAAATGCTACACACTTCGCCTCTCAGCCATAAGTAACATAAAAATAATGATTTCACTTGTCTAACTTCAATATTAGAACTGAAGTACATCTGCATGCTCCTATCCAATTATCTCCTGTATTTTAGCCTCACTATTTTGATGTCCATGACCCACATAATAGATATTACGTCTCTACTGTTTTAATTTAAATACATATTTATTTCTGGTCCATATAGATCAATCAAGGGCAAGACATTCTTTCTTGTATGCTCCACTTCTCTGATTTCAGGACGGGTTACTTCTTGATCAAAACATAAGGGCACATACTGCACTTCAAAACACACGCCTCATTAATTTTACATACGGGTCACCAAGCACAGCTCATAAAGATCTGCATCACTAATCCAGGAAAAGACAGAACACTTAACAGTTTCTATTACTGCAGAGCTAATGGATTTTTTTTATTGCCTTCCATCCCACCAGACTTGTATATGTAAAATCTCCAAAAACAATTCAGCCCATAAAGACTTCTTTATGATTCTCTTGTAATTATACCTCAACATATGCTGCCACTTAACGGTAAATAATCTACCGATTACTCTGTGTCAAAGGATCACAAAGAATACAGGAAAAAAAATGGTGTAAAAGATGACACAATGGAGCATGAGCTACCCACAAATCGCAATGCTTATTTAAGTTGCATCAGTATCAGGATATCAACCACAGATTTATTCTTCCTTAGCCATCTGAGTTATTGCTAAGCTTTTGTATAAGGTAACAAATCTAATGTTGCAACATTTACTGCAAAGTGAACAGAAAGCACAAATATCCAGAAATAAATATTATAAAGATCCTTTTTTAATTATTGGACTCCTAAAGTTGGTAACAGCAAGCGTGAACTAGACAGTTTTATTCTTTTACAAAGTTTCCCTTTACGAAATATTATTGCCTTTGGAAGCAGACGCTTATATTTATTTTCTAACCAGGACTCATTCTAATGTAAAACTGTGGTCATTTCAATAAGGAGGCACTTGATGCATAATTACCTTGAGTTTCTGTTTAGTTTTCTCTGGCTCTATATTTTCAGTATCCATCCTGATGTTAGTCAGGATCTGCTCTGCTTCCGTCATCCACTTCGCCAGGTCTTTCATTTCATAATTGAAGGTGCGCCATTTCTCCACAGATCTCTCAAACCTCCTGGGCAGAGGACAAGTGCATTTTTTATAGGTTTATCCATGAATTAACATGCATTTATATATTTGTAATTCATAACTTAATAGCTGTGATAATTACATAAAATCTTTTAAAACTGCCTATATAATACAGAACTCAAATATACAATACACAGGGCTATATGCAAGTACATAAACTATTATTATTCAATTTGAATTGTTTAAAATTGAAGACTGACACAATTGTTTTCCACTAGATAAGTCAGTAGATTTATTATACCACTCTAACTGGAGAGCTAACTGGCACGTTTTAGCTTTTTCTCCACTTTGTATCCTGGTAAGCTGTCACATTTGTGGTCAGAGTTGATTTAAAAATAAATAAACTCATTTTAAGTTAAATTTATCATGAATCTCTAAGGGCATGCATGCTTGCTACTTGGAAATGATATGTTATAATACACACACATTCAAATGCATCAAAAGGCGGATATTAGAAGAATTGTCACTCTATATAGGGAAACTTGTGACACAGTGGGAACACCCTCAGTTCAGGGTTAGAAGGTCCACGATCGAGTCTCACAGGAAGGTATGTTTAACCATGGGGAAACAGGGTGATTTTCAATCTGGGAGTCCTTACAGTGTGTTTGATGATAGGTGGCAAGTGGGAAGAATCTCCCCTGGTCAGCCATCACTCAGGAGGCCATGGTAAACACTGCAGTGCTTTCCTGTAAGTATGGATCAATCTAGTGCAAGTCCATGACCCTGTGCTCAGAAACAGCAATGGAAGAAAAGACAGACTCTGAATTTGTCACCTTTGCAGATTTTCCATGTTGAAAGGTATTAACAGTAATCATATAATATCAGAAGTGTATAATATCAGGTTCACAAAAGCCATTTGCTGTATCACAAGACTATTTTTGTTCAAACAATTCTTACAAACTGTTGCACTATTGCACAGATTTCACATGGGAACATACTTAAAGCAGTTACATGACATTATTGCATGTGACATTATGCTATAAATGAACCCAGCTCACCTTCATTTACTCTCTCAGCGGACAGAATAATGGAATAATGGAATTGGACAAGTATGGTATGTTCAGAGAGTCAATTACATTTATATAATTTACAGTGACATCACTCAATACAAACTCCCAAATTACATATACATCTGTGATACCATAGCCACATATATATTTAATAAGCATCAATAAATTTTAAGAAGAACCCAATCTTCGTGGTAGATGCTACATGCGATTACACATAGAGCAGGATTCAGATCACAAAACTAACAAGGGTGTTGGACCAAAGAAACCACATTTGAAAGGTTTGCATATAGGGACCTCAAGACATTTATGAAAGGAAAGAAAAAAGCAACCTACACTCTTCCCACACAACTTGTATTACAATTAATCCCAAATCTCAATTCATTTCAAGTTCTGAATTATTTATACATCTTTATAATTACAGTTTGCCTGAGGAGAAAAGCTGCCACATTCCAAAGCAATTTGTTATATCAGAAACACTTTGAGTTGTTTCTGATAGCTTTGATCAGACACACTACAAATGAAAACTTTTGTGTCATTTTGTTGAGGTATCAATTACAAACAAGGTAGCATGGCTGCCACATAATGTAGAAAGCACCCCAATGTTAGCAGATGACTTTTCAAAGCTTCTTGGGAACAGCATTTGTACTGGTGAATAGAAATGCTTATGGCTGATATGCTAGGTATGGACTTCTTTTCTGATGATATGTGAGCTGAATATGCAATGAACAAATGGAGATGAGGTACAGATCAGTGAGTATCTAATCAAATGGTGAACAATTTCAAAGCATGAAATACTGTACACCTGTGCCTATTCATAGGTTAATATGTGAACCACCACTTCAGCAATGTACTCCAAGAATGACTGGTTATTTTAAACCATACCCTACAAAAGAGTCTGTGCCTTGATGAGGACAAGGGAATAATCTGGAGAAATAAAGTTATTAGTTAGCTGAATAATACAACTACCTTTTGCATTGCAGACATGGAAAATTGTAGTAAGCCTTAGCAGTTGGAGTCACTACATGCTTAATCATTTTAAAAACTCCTAGTTCCTTACTGTAGCCAAATCAACTTTTCTGATAGTTACAGTTCTTTTGTTCATTTAATGTTTTTCATACTGTGAAGTTAGCTTAAATGTGATAAAATATACATTAGGCACGTGAATGGAGAAAAAGCAAGTGGTCTAATTTACAGATAATTTCAAATTAGGAAGTGCTCTTCATGAAGCATAAACTTGAGAATTACAACTTTTTTTGGACAAAATATGCAGTGGTATATGGACAATGGCACATGGAGCTTTGTAAGGACATATACAAAGTGAATTATAAAAGGTAAAATGGGCAATATTCATACTTCAGGAACAGTTTAAGCATATTTAAATTTTGTACAATTCACAAGCCACATTATGAATGGAATATTAACTATATAAATAAAAATGGAGAACACAACAAATAAATCTGCATTCGAAACTGTTTGGGCTCTAGTCAGGTCAGACCTTGAGTATTAGATCAGGTACGCTCACAACAATACACACAAGACAGTCGGAGGTCTTGAAGAGAAGAGCAATAAGAATGTTCCCTCATGTCTAAATGCAAACTTTTGAGGAAAGACTGGAGAACATTTTTGAAAAGAATTTAGGAAAGGTGTCTGTGCAGAATTGCATGACATAACCTGAATGGAAAAGGTGCATCCAGAAACCAAGCTTTGTGAATAGGACAACAGGACACAAGTTTAAAATAATAAAAGTCAAACCTAGTAATGATGTTTGGGAGTTTGCCATCCAGAAAAAAAATGACACTATTATGAACTTTGTAAGATTCTGAGGTTGCAAAGTTCTAAGGAAGGGTCACTCAACCCAAAATGTTAACTCTGATTCCTCTTCACAGATTCTCCAGACCTGCTGAGCTTTTCCAGCAATTTCTGTTCTTGTTCCTTTGTATTTTAGGAATGTCTTACATTTAGGGAAAAATAAAGTGGGTTATGTGACCTATTCTAAAATCTGACTAACAATAGCCCTGTGTTATACGGCTATTAAAGGTTAAAGGAAGGCCCTGATTGTTTTGCTGGGAAGATGGCGCATATTGATCACAAAGAAGACAACTGGAGTAGCATCCATGTTAACAGGATTTGTTGGCTAGTCTCCAGCCTCAGGAAGGTGTTGAGAATGTTTTTATATTTTCATTCATGGAATGTTGGCAATATTAGCATTAGTTGCTGATCCTTAATTGCCCTTCAACTGAATGGTCTGTTCATGCATTTAAGAGTCAACCACATTTTACTGGGAACAGGACTGACATGTAGCTCACGTCAGCACGCCAGATAAAGATTCCAAATTTCCTTCCCTAAAGAACATTTGTCAGCAAAAGAGCTTTTTTTTATAACAATCACTCACTGTAATTGATAACTAGTTTCATTTTCCAGACATGTTAATTAAATTTCAATTCCACCAGCTGCTGTGTCTCATTTTCATCCTCAATCTCATCCATGTACTTTTGAGTTTCGACGTGTAATTTCATACAATTTGAGGATTTAAATGGTGCAAGGGAGGAATAACCCCTCTGTTAGGTAGGCTCACTGCACTCTTTGGAGCAGGTCACCCTGTATTGGGTCCCCACCTTCATCCAACTCATCAGCTGGTGGCAAGTGATTGTAGCTAAACCCAATTCAAAGAATGAGAATGGATACCATCAAGCTTATTCTTGGCAACTTAGAGATTTGTTTACTCTGACACACAAACACTGATTCTAGCAGTCTTGGAAGGTGAGACCAATGTAATGGCCAATGGTCTTAAAGTGGATCACACAGAGTTTACAAAACACAGAAGATTCTCTGGTCACCCACCACATTCAGAGCCATTTTGAGCCATAAGTTAATTAGGTTGGGACTGGTGTGATGAGGCTGACACTGGACCAAGAAAGATCAGGTCAGGAGTTTGAGGCTGACAATGTGCAAAATTCTCTGACAATAATCCATGTGCAATAATCTTTCATTTGTCATCCATCATCACATGTCTAGTGGCAGTGGGCAAGTGATGCAGCACGTAGTATGCATTTACCGGGAGCTCTAGCTGTGAACCTCACATTGATGGCTCAAGGTTGTTTTTCACTGGAAAGCAGCAAACTAGGGACTTGGCAGCCCATAAACAGTACTTTTCAGGGCCTTGCTGCTTAATTGCTGCCTATTAGGAATGGGTTAAAAAGATGTTCTAACAATGTTTGTTTTTGCCCCTTTCATCAACCAAGCCAGACCTGGAACAGATTCCATAAACACGGTCATAAGTTAATCTTAAAAATGGAATTAATCATCATTGGCACATGGAAAGGGTTCACCCTCATGGACACTGCCACAGCTAACAAATCAAAGAGAAGAGCTGCTGTTGTCAGTAGAGAGATCATTGAGATCACTGCGCTCTATGAGGCTTGGCAATCGGAGGACAGTTAACACAAGAAAATTGCACCTTCTTTCAGAGCAGCAATGGAGGATAAGAATGGTATGAATCTGGCATAGACTTTGCTGAGAAACTATCACATCAGTAAATTTGCTTACCAGCCTCACGGATTAGTGATAATCTGATGATGCTTAAGCTCCTCCCACATGGCAACAGGCAAGCAACTCCCAGTCATGTACATACCCCTTCCATGAACAACACTGATGGAGACAGGTAAATTCGACCGTCCCCTCATGTTGATTGTTACTTTACAATGGTCAAATTAGTTAATCATACTTTGCGATGTTAATGCAAACGTGCATGTAGATCAGGGTTGATAGATGTAACATTCATGGTTTTGTTTTTTTGAAGATGTATGCTGAGCATAAGCTCCTAAACAGTTTTCCATCTTAGCGTTTGCAAAATAATTGCACTCCATTTAATACACTGGTATACAACTATATATCATCATAAGATAGGTCAGACAAAATGTGGAATGCTGATATCTCTGCAAAGTGGGATGCTGATATCTCTCCGTGTTCCAGGTCCACAGCAAATGTCAGCAGCTCAGCAGGGCTGCTCTGGGCTCAGTGATTGTCTGGGTGCACAATGTGCTTTCAAAGATGTCTCAAACCCAATAGATTCTGGTAAATTCTGGGGCTTCTGTTGAGAAGCAATGAAACGTAAGATTCAGTCAAATGAATCTGTGGTGCCTCTCAATGTTTACAAGTTCTATTGCAAAGTACATGCTTCACTGTCAATGATGTGCAATAAAATCTTGCTCTGTGGATTCAATAGGGAGTCATTCTACACGATTTACTTACATAAATAAACATTTAAGTACATACTTTATGTTCTCCTTCACTTTCAAATAGCCTGATAATAATAATGAAAATAAGTCCTCAGGTATCAAATACACCCATAAAGTGACCTCTATTAATAATTGCCTTTGCTGATGACTTTTGTAAATAACTGTCAACCACTAAATTACTCCACTCTGGAGCTCCAAGATATCTTATTTCCATGGTTTCAACTTTTCGTCATGCACTGGATATATTGGATTCTAATTTACATCTCATTGAGACTAAACACAATTTACAGGAAGCAATCTCAGTATTCTCATCTGTCACCCACCCATCAAAAGTTTTAATTCAAAGGTAAAGTACAAATTTGATTCATAAGCCAAGTGTAAATCTTTCCCCAATTAGCCCTTGTTACGTTCATCACACAGCATAGTTATTTGATCATCTCATTTCAACTAGACACAAAAATGATCTCACAAATACAAGGTTTTCACTTGACTAATGCAATGTAAAATGGAGGAACAAAAGCTCAGTTTAAAAAAAACACATTCAAGTAGCCAACAGTTGAGTGTTTATTTCCATTAGTTTTATATGGATCAATTCAAAAAGGTATTTTTTAAACAGGATATCCAAGAATGACCATATTTTAAGTTTGTTCCACTTGGTCATTTGGTTTTCAAACTATACAGAGTTTGTACTTTAGCATTGCTGTACCACACAGTACATTTACATTGTAAACTTGCCTTATGTTATTGGTCACAGATAGCTTGAACTGAATTTGTACAAGTAGGAGCCTTGCGTTCTTATTTTGGTGTTTAATTGCTCATCTGGAAAACTTTCTGCCATACTATTAATACAGGTTTAATTTAGCCATCTACAAAGTCAGGACTGATATTGAGCTTTGCCTGCTGCATTTTGCAAATGCTGTTAACAATTCTTTTGTTAAAATGGTCAATAATTATTGATTCAATTACAATGGAAGCACTCACAAATTTCTGATTGAGAACCAAAATGTCAAGCAGTGATTTGCTTCAGGACTGATTTCAATCACCCACCTTATAATACAGGAATCCATATTCGCAAAGTAGTTTCAGTATGTTCAGCTAATTTTCTGAATAGATTGTCAACATTAATTTCTATTAATTTATCATCTTTGGTTGTAAATGGGTTGCTGTTTGACCGGATAATAAAAAGCCCTCTTGGCACTGTGTATATCCTTGTTATAATTAATGTTAATTCTTATGTAGCATTTTAATATGTCAACCAGAATGCAAGTATTCACCTGCTTCACAGTGCCATGCATTAGTTGTGAGTTCCCAGCAACAGCAAGGTCAGCAACCTTCCACACAATACTGCAGTCTTCTCAGCCTCAAGTTAATGGCAATCATAAGACATTAACCATTCACACAAAGGTCACCGCTAAATCTCTTTCAGCCTCATTTGTCTCCAGAATGTGTTTAAGGATCAAGAAGTGGTACAAAGACCAATAGAATTATATGCTGCAAAGTAGCAACAGCTAAGATATGTCTCTAGAGGGTGTTGGCCCTCTTGGTGAAGAAGGTATGTGCCACAATATGGTACTGGAATCAAATAAGCGACTGACCTAAGTATAGAAGCATGGCATACTTTTTCACAGCCTCTCTCCTTCAAGTATCTGCCATAAAGTCTCTCCTCGGTCAGATCTCATGCTCGCAATGCAAATGACTGAACTCAAACCCTCCATTAGTGGAATGTACTGGTCTTCATAGCTGTTTAGTCAAGAATATTGAATTAAACATGAAGTTAACGTGGGCAGGCCTTCTGACCAGTTAGCAGAGCTAAGAAACTATTCTACTGGCCTGTTGGCCTGTACAAACAACTTAAGAAGTAGTCTTCAATCCTTCCTGCTGCATTTTCCTGAAGTTGGAACAGAATTGAGAAAGACAGCAAATTTCAATAGTAGCAAACCATACTGGAAGAACTTGGCTAGGGGAGCAGCAAGTACTGGAGCACATACCTTCAGTACTATTGCCAGAATGTTATCAGGGCCTATTGCTTTTGCAGTATCCAGTACCTCCATCTGTTTCTTGATATCACGTCGGGTGATTCGAACCGGCTGGAGACTGGTACCTGTGATGCTGGGGACAACTGGAGGAGCCCAACATGGATCATCTACTCAGCACTTCTGACTGAAGATTGTTGTGAATGCATCAGCCTTATCTTTTGCACAGATGTGCTGCGTTCTTCCATCACTGAGGATGGGGATATTTGCGGAGCCTCCTCCTCCAGTGGGTTGTTTAATTGCCCACCAACAGTCACAACTGCATGTGGAAGGACTGCAGAGCTTGGATCTGATCTGTTGGTTGTGGGATCACTTAGCTCTGGCTATCACTTGCTGTTTATGCTGACATTGAGATAACTTTTGAATAGTCTAACACCAAATCCTGATGGAGACAAACATGGTTTTGGCTCCGATAGCCTTAAGTCATTTTGCCTAACTTGTCAATATGAATTGAAGCCATTGCTATCATATTGTTTCCTGTCTCCTGTTATGCCAGACAAGTGTCTTGACTTGTTAAGATTCACCAGTGATCTGTCCTCTTCCACAAAACTCACTATTAAAAGGTACAATGGTGGTAGCAAGTGATCAAGGTGGCTAATGGAATGCTATCATTTGTTATGAGAGTAAACTGAACATAAAAGTTTAGAAGAGTGAAAGGTGACTTGGCTTAAATGTATAAGATCTTGAATGAGCTTCAGAAGATCAATGACACTATTTTCAAACTAGGGGTCCTGTTGTAAAAGCAGAAGTAGGACATTTTTTCTTTCAGAGGGGCATTCCATTTGGAACTTCTGCCTCAAAATATTGAGGTGGGGTCTTTGAACATTTTAGAAATTACTATCCCATAAGATGTAGCAGCCTGTTGAGTCTGTTTCAGCAATCAATGAGATCATGACTGATTTGATAATCCTGAACTCCACTTTCTGACATTCACAAGCTTTGATTCCCTTATTAATATAAACATCTGTCTGTCTCAGCTTTGAAATTCTTACTGACCCAACCTGTACAATCCTCTGTGGTAAAGAGTGCCACAGTGGCACTACTGTCTGAGAGAATAAATTTCTTCCCATCTCAGTCTTAAATGGGTGATCTATTACAATGAGTTTATGCCCTTGGGTCTGAGACTTTCCCATAGGTCAGTTCAGTTTAGTTTGATTGATAGCAGGTGATTCAGTAATGATAATGCCACTGAATGACAAAGGATGATGGTTAGCTTCTCCCTTCGCGAATACGTTCAGTACCGGCAATTTTGTGGTTCAAGAAACAATTGCAACAAGTGCCTGTCAAACATTATATTAAACAAGACAGAATCTAACTGTCATCCTTGGGAGTTACCATTGACCAGAAACTCAACCAGACATTAGCCATACCAGCACAGTGGCTACAATATTTCCATTACAATAACATTAAAAAGTTGTCTTCATTGTACCTGTTCCGTTGTACATCACAATTATCCCCAAAGACCAATATGATATTATCCTTCATATAACTCCTAATTTATAATGTCAATTATATGTGCACATGGAATTGGCAAAACATTCAAAGGTCAAATAGCAACAGTAAAGCACATTACATCAGCAGTCATTTACTTAAAGAAATAAGTCTCACAATTAGGTTACAGCAAACTTGGATTTCAAAAGCCAGTATACTGTAGAAGCAAGGTCACAGGAATTGAGAACCAGAATTTTATTCAGAAGAAAATCCAGCTGGACTAAATTAAAAGTAAGAGCATTAACATGAGCTGAGCTGATGAAGATAATCAAACAAGGACTGGCAAAAAAAATGCCAAGGTTTCTGCCAACTACAGAATCGGGGACATGTCACTCAAATGTACATTCTCCATCTATTCATATAGTTCATCTGTTTGCTCAAATGTTGATAAACATGACTGGCCACGCACTCCAATGAGTCTGTCCTCAATGCTACAGCACCACAATAGGCAAACAGAAGGTTCAGACCCAAATAATTTTGGTCAAAATTAATAACTGAACTATTTCTCTTTCTGATTTAAGAAAGCCCCAGTCTTTAAGGTAATAGCAGTTGATTGATTTAGGACTACTTTCTATAAATAAAAACATCATTGTATGAGTTAATATAAAATATATATCATAAAGAAAATGTACATTAATCAAGTAAGAGTCCAAATCGAGTGCCAGCTGTTTAGTATAACCTCAAAATCTCATGGGTGGAAAGGAATCGGACAAATTAGCTTATTTATCCTTCAGGATAAACAAGAATTTTTAAAAAATATTCGAGAAAACATGTTGATGGCTTACTGGACTAGGGCTTATGCCCGAAACGTCGATTCTCCTGTTCCTTTGATGCTGCCTGACCTGCTGCGCTTTTCCAGCAACACATTTTTAAGCTTGGATATCACCGACTGCCAATCTGCGATATACAGAGCAGGAAAGTCAAGGGTTTGATCCTTTTGTTATGAGCTAGTTTACTGGCTGGTTGAGAAACAAAAAAGTGCAATCGACATTGATGGTTTTAGGAGATTGAGTAAGAAACAGGCATGAAAAAGCAAAAGAAATTGAGCAAATGTAATGGACCAGACAGTGTGTAATGCAGAAACATTAAGTGAAAATGAGTTGAAGCAGGCAATTAAATAGCTTATTTAAGTCCCAATTAAATAAATTTAATTCAGCAATTTAATGAATCTGAACAGTTTATGCCAATGTATTAAGGCAAAAAGAGAGAGAGATACTCTCTCACAGCTCAGAAAGGAAAATGCATGTGTTGCTGCACTCAGCTGATGGAAAGCCAGCCTGTGTCTTCATTAATCATAATGACACAGACCACCTCATGGCTGCAGGTATCTTATTGACTCCTTGTGGTGCACAACATAAGCAAGTAGTAATTGGGTGGGCACACAGAAAAATTAACCATTTTCCCCCCAAATCGATCATCCCTTGCATATTTGTCTTCATCTTGTGTTTGTTCTAGTTTTTAATATTTTATACCGAGAGAGTAACACAGCAATTCAGGCTTGTTACTTTGTCCAGTTTGATGATTCTACAAACTCCAGTTGTTTCTTGCATTTTGTAAGTGTCTTTCAACCATGTTAGTCTGTCTTGGATACAGTATTATTAACTTCTTTCTCACAGCAGTCTTTTTCTTGAGGGTTCCTTTCAGCATTTTTGAATGGTGCCTTCTCTGTTTGCTTTCTGTTCAAGCACCCTCACAGAAGACAGAAATGCATGTAAGCAGCCTCTGTAGTTTATATTTAGTTAGTTAGTTGTACAAGATTTTGTTTTCCCTGTGGGAGATAAATTGCAGCAACATCACCACTGGAGAGTATCCCACCTGATTAAAAAAGGAATAGTGAAATAACAACAATTGGTACTTAAATGGTGCTCAGCCATAGTTCCAAGACATCTCTGCAGGTGTTCTTCAAGGAAGATGTTTTTAAACAACCTTTTCAGAGACATCTGACACACCTCAACAGGTGGGATTTGAACTCGGATGTTCTGGTCCAGAGGTACGACACCACCACTGCACAAGATCGTAGCTTCTCAAGGTAGTGTCCTAGGCCCCACCATCTTCAGCTGCTTCATCAATGACTTCCCCTCCATCATAAGGTCAGAAGTGGAGATGTTTGATGATTATTGCACAACATTCAGCACCGTTTGTGACTCCTCAGTTACTGGAGCAGACTGTGTCCAGAAGTAGCGAGACATGAACAATAACCAGTCTTAGACTGACAAGTAGCAAGTGATATTTGCATCACATAAGTGCCAGGAAATGGCCATCTCCAATAAAAGAGAACGTAACAATGATCCTTCATAATCAATGGTATTACCATCACCGAATCCCCACCAATGAACATGCTGAAGGTCACTATTGCCCAAAACAAAATGAACTGGAATAGCCACATAAATACAGTGGCTACAAGAGCAGGTCAGAGGCTCAACTCTTGCAGCAGGTTACTCGCTGACTTCCCAAAGCCTACAAGTCACAAGTCTGATGGGATACTCTTCACTTTCCTGGATAAGTGCAGCTCCAACAACATTCAAGAAGCTTAACATTGTCCAGGAAAATGCAACCCACTTGACCTGCACCACATCTATAAATATTGACCCGCTCTACAGCATGTGCTATCTACAAGATGCACTGCAGAAATTCACAGACTCCTTACACAGTATCTTCCAAACACAGTACCTCCCAGAGGGTCAATGGCACATATAAGGTAGCACCGTTACCTGCAGGTACGTATGGTTAGTAAGTCTGCAGATATATCCAAAACTGGAGGTCATTGAGTCATAGAGGCATACAGCATGGAAACAGACACTTTGGTA
>NC_057721.1:24165086-24188325 GCF_004010195.1 Chiloscyllium plagiosum | reverse complement strand
TTACCAGCATTTGCCCGATATCCCTCTAAATCCTTCCTATTCATATACTCATTCAGATGCCTTTTAATTTGTAATTGTACTAGCCTCCACCATTTCCTCTGGCAGCTCATTCCATACATGCACCACCCTCTGTGTAAAGAGTTTATCCCTTCAGTCCATTTTAAATCTTTCCCCTCTCACCCTAAATCTATGCCCTCTAGTTTTGAACTCCCCCACTGCGGTCATGTTGCAGCTATACAGGAGATTAGTTAGACCACTTTTGGAATACTGTATACAATTCTGTTCTCCCTACTATAGGAAAGATGTTGTGAAACTTGAAAGGATTCAGAAAAGATTTACAAGGATGTTGCCAGGGTTGGAGGAGTTGAGCTATAGGCAGAGGCTGAATAGGATGGGGCTGTTTTTCCTATTGTGTCGGAAGCAGAGGGGTAACCTTATAGAGGTTTATACAATCATGAAGGGCATTGGTAAATAGTCAAGATCTTTTCCCCAGCATAGGAGAGTCCAAAACTCGAGGGCATAGGTTTAAGATGGCAGGAGAAAGACTTAAAAGGGGTCGAAGGAGCAACGTTTTCCAGCAGAGGGTGATGTTTTGTATGGGATGAGCTGGTGGAAGTTGGTAGAATTACATTTAAAAGGCATCTGGATGGGTATATGAATGGGAAGGGTTTAGAGGGATATGGGCCAAATGTTGGAAAATGGGACTACATTAATTCAGGATATCTGGTCGGCATGGACGAGTTGGCATGAACAAGCAAGACAGAAGGGTCTGTTTCCATGCTGGACAGCTCTATGACTATGACTCTAAGCTTTCCTCCAAGTTACTCACCATCCTGACTTGGAAATACATCACAGTTTTCTCGGCATCACTTGGTCAAGATCCGAGAACTCCCTCCCAAATGGCATTTTCGGTGTACCTGAAGCAGGTGGACTGCAGTGGTTCAAGAAGGCAGCTCACCACCACCTTCTCACTGAGAATTAGGGATGGACAAGAAATGGACATCCACCCAGCGAAGCCCACGTCTCATATAGGAATAAAAAGAAAGTCTGACTTGTGTTATATAAGTTGCAAGGAGCTGAAATGGTTAATACTGAGGACCAGAAAACATCAGCCATGATGAAGAGCTGTTGACTTGTGGGAGAACAACTTAGGATCCTGAGCAAGGATCATCTAGGTCTTCTTCATACCTTCTGTAACAATGTCCATTATATTAATGTAACTTACATATACTTGCTGTAATTCAATAAGCTATATTTTGGTTAAGACAGGCGTCTCTTTTCATTAGACTACTAAAATTCTTTGTTGACCAAACCAGACTAACGGGGTCATATCGGTCCCCATATAAAGGATACAATTGCTGCAAATCAACATGATGCGTGAGTGTTGTATTATTGCATAGATGCCAGATGAGATAGGTCTGTCCCTTTAAGACAATAACAAATAAAATGAAATGTTCCGTATAAAGGTGCCTGCTTTGCCTCCAGTCACTGTGTAATGGAGTCAATGTTGTCAGTCAGTTATGTGACAATGTATAAGTTTGTAATATTGTAAATCCTGTCATATATAATTTTAAAATACCTAATTCACAAGATCCCAGGTTTCTTGGTATTTGTTACAGGGCTAACATGTAGAAAACCAAAAAGCACAGTAGCGAGGATTCATTTTACAAGATTCAGCTTACTGCAAAAGCAGGAGATGTTAGGGCACTTGATCAAATTCTTAATCAAAGAACAACATAGAACAAAGAATATAGAATAGTACAGCACAGGACAATCCCTTGGGTCCTCTGTGTCGTGCTGACCTTTTATCCTACTCTAAAGTCAAACTAACCAACATACTGTACATTTTACTGTTTTCCATGTGCCCCTCCAAGAGTCGCCAAATGTCCTTAATGTATCTAACTCTACTACCACTGCTGGCAGTGCATTCCACCACCCATCACTCTCTGTGTAAAGAACCTACCACTGACATCTGCCCTAAACTTTCCTTCAATCACCTTACAATTATATTCCTTCATGATAGCCATTTCCACCCTGGGAAAAAATGTCTCTGGCTATCCACTCTATCTATGCCTCTCATCATTTTATACACCTCTATCAAGTCACCTTTCATCCTTCTTCAATCCAATGAGAAAAGCCCTAGCTCCCTCAACCTTTCTTAATAAGATAAATCCTCCAATCCAGGCAGCATCCTGCTAAATCTCCTTTGCACCTTTTCTAAAGCTTCCGCATCCTTCCTAGAATGAGGCAACCGGAACTGAACACAATATTCCAAGTGTGATCTAACCAGACTTTATAGAGGTTCAGCTTAAATGGGCGGCACGGTGGCACAGTGGTTAGCACTGCTGCCTCGCAGCGCCAGAGACCCGGGTTCAATTCCCGCCTCAGGCGACTGACTGTGTGGAGTTTGCACGTTCTCCCTGTGTCTGCGTGGGTTTCCTCCGGGTGCTCCGGTTTCCTCCCACAGTCCAAAGATGTGCAGGTCAGGTGAATTGGCCATGCTAAATTGCCTAAACTTTCCTTCAATCACCTTACAATTATATTCCTTCATGATAGCCATTTCCACCCTGGGAAAAAATGTCTCTGGCTATCCACTCTATCTATGCCTCTCATCATTTTATACACCTCTATCAAGTCACCTCTCATCCTTCTTCGATCCAATGAGAAAAGCCCTAGCTCCCTCAACCTTTCTTAATAAGTTAAATCCTCCAATCCAGACAGCATCCTGCTAAATCTCCTTTGCACCTTTTCTAAAGCTTCCACATCCTTCCTAGAATGAGGCAACCGGAACTGAACACAATATTCCAAGTGTGATCTAACCAGACTTTATAGAGGTTCAGCTTAACCTCATGGCTCTTAAAGGCAATCGCCCACTAATGAAAGCAAACACACCATATGCCTTCTTTGCAACCTTATAAACCTGGATGGCAACTTTGAGGGATCTATGGACATGGATTCCAAGATCTTCTCTTCCTCCACACTACCAAAAAATCCTGCCTTTAACCCTGTAACCTGCATTCAAATTGGACCTTCCAAAATGAATGACTTCATACTTTTCCAGGTTGAACACTGTCAGCCACTTCTCAGCCCAGCCATCCTGTCACTATCCTGCTGCAACCTACAATGGCCCTCCACACTACCCACAACTCCATCAACCTTCATATCATCGACAAACATACTAATCCACTCTTCCACCTCCTTATCCAAGTCATTTATAAAAATTACAAAGAGCAAAGTGCCTAGAATAGATGCCTACGGAACACCACTGGTCACCGAGCTCCAGGTTGAATACTTTCCATATACTACCACCCTATGTCTTCTACAGGCCAGACAATTCTATACCCAGACAGCCAAATTTCCCTGTATACCAAGCCTCCTTACTTTCTGAATAAGCGTACCATGGGGGAACCTTATCAAACGTCTTGCTAAAATCCACATACACTACATACACTGCTTTACCTTCAACAATCTGTTTTGTCACATCCTCAGAATTCAATAAGGATTGTGAGGCATGACCTGCCCCTCACAAAGCTATGCTGACTATCTCTAATCAAGCATTACTCTTCCAGATAATCATAAGTCCTCTCTCTCAGTATCCTCTCCAATAATTTATTTACCAAGCACCTAAGACTGACTGGTCTATAAAGAAATTAAACAGCATGTTAAAAAGGAGCGAGAGGTGAGACAGACATTTGTGGTGAGAGCTCTAGAACTTTGAGCTCATTAACTGAAGACACATCCACCAGTGGAAAAGGAGAGAAGTGAGAATGGAAAATAGTACTTGTCCAGTTAGATAAAGAAAGATGCCAAACAGCCATCTTTTCTGCCTTAACATCTGTTTTTCAAATAGTCTTGCACTTTTGAAGTTGTTTGTGTTACAGGAAAAAGGAAGGCCAGACCAGTTCACAGAGGTATTAGAAAATAGACACCACCATTTGTCTAAGGAGTAAAGCGGTGTTTAAAATTTTGGATATGTTCAAAATCATTACCTGGAACACAAAGGGGATATTGCAAGCAGAAATAAGTAACATGTGTGAATCATAAGATAAGGAACTTTAAATTAGTTATAAAACAGAGAACTACACTCTTCAATGCATCAATGTGCTAACTGCTATGTCACAACTATACTTCATTTTGCAATTACCCTCAATTCCTTAATCTGGGGGTAAGGGAAAACACTTAAAGTAAGGCACAATAACCAATGTTTGGAATCTTGTGGTGGTTATGGGGCCTTGGTTACTTGCAGGAAAGCTGACAAGAGCACTGTGTTACTCCTCTTAAAGCAAGCCCGCCAGATCATGTTATACTGAAGGTCATGACAGTTCAGTGACAATTCAACCACTGGGACCAATGAACTCAGGAGCAAAGGTTGTGCATGCCAAGAGATGCTGGTCAATCAGATGGAAGATGGTGCACAGATGATGGCTACTGCCAGTATGACACTGACACAAAGGACAACATCCTCATTGGATGGCAGGCCAGAGCTGATTGATGGTGGCATGGGGATTATGGATAGGGATCTGGGAGAGAGTCAGAAGATTTGAATGGTTAGTAGCAGTGAGATGAGGCCCTTCAGTATGCATTCATCGTCCACTTTAAGGGCCTTGATTATCAGTGGGTGATGGCAGATGTCAAGGTGCCTTCCCACTATGGACTTAGTCGGGGAGGATAAAATATTGCACCAAATGAATAAGAAATACAAGAGAAGCCAAATGTGTGTAGATTGGATTTTTCAAATATTCTGAAACACCTGTTATTTTCATGCATAATGCAAATTGCTATTCTCTTTGATGTTCACAGCTCCGATAGAATTAGATTTGACAATAACCCATTCCAAAATTAATGGTATGTATTTTCTATTGTGATAAATTTTCTAAATTATATAACAAAAGCAACTAACATTGCTGAATAAGATTGAAAATACGCAACATAATTCATAAAATCTCTCTCCAATTATATTGCTACACTCAAAAACATAGTTGAGAAATAAATTGTCAACTGAATCGAGATACTAATCTATGCTAAACTGAAAGGTATCATTCTATTTGTTTGTTCATGGAATGCAGGCATCACTGACCTGACCAGCATTTATTGTCTATCCTTAATTGCCCTTGAGGTGGTGACGGTGGGCTGCCTTGTGAACTACTGTCATCCATGACGTGTAGCACACACACAATGTTGTCAGGTACAGAGTTCAAGAATTTTGGTTCAGTAACAATGAAGGGACGGCTATGTAGTTACAATTGAAGATAGTGTGAGGCTTAAGGAAATTGCTAGTGGTGGTGTTCCCTTTAATCTGAAATCTCTGTCCTTCTGCTTTAATTTGTCAATTTGAAATTTGTTGGTGGGCTTACTTAATGAGTGGTGTTTGGAGAATATGGTTGCACACGAAGCACACAGAGGGCTGGAATGAATGACACATGCAGAATTATCAACATTTAGTGATGGTGACAATAGTAGGATGAGGATGATTGACATAGAACAAAAAGAAAACATCAGAACATAAGGTTAGCCAAATGACAAAGTTGGAGAGATTGTTTCCATGAGGAATACAACGGAATTTATGGAGTTGAATAGATTGGTATGCAAAGGATGGAAAGAATGGAATGGGACAGCATGGTGGATGAGATACTGGAATTGATTAAGTACACAATGGCAGGACCAGCTAATTAATGCAACTTTTAGTTAAAAGCTAAAAATTAAGATTCACAAGATTTGAATAAAAATGCTTAAGAAAAGCTGCCTGGTGAAGAAAAGGAACACACCCACAATCATCCTTTAGATAAGATTTAGATTTAGATTAGATTAGATTACAGTGTGGAAACAGGCCCTTCGGCCCAACAAGTCCACACCGACCCGCCGAAGCGCAACCCACCCATACCCCTACATTTGCCCCTTATCTAACACTACGGGCAATTTAGCAAGGCCAATCCACCTGACCTGCACATCTTTGGATTGTGGGAGGAAACCGGAGCACCCGGAGGAAACCCACACAGACACGGGGAGAACGTGCAAACTCCACACAGTCAGTCGCCTGAGGCGGGAATTGAACCCGGGTCTCTGGCGCTGCGAGGCAGAAGTGCTAACCACTGTGCCACCGTGCCGCCCACAAAGACGATGTTAACAGTCAGCATTTCTCCACAGACTAGACTAACTCCAGTGGGCTTGCCAGACCACAAGCTTCAAATCAAGGAAGGAATAGCTGTACTGTTGCCATGAAATTTGAATTCTAAACAAGGACCTTTTCCTGGTACAAGATTGGCAGTTAAAAACCTATTCTCTTTAATTTTAGATGTTGATGTGACAGACATTTGCCAAGGTAGTAGTGTTTATTCTTCAAACTATAATGAGCCCATCAGATGTAAAACTGCTTTTACAGCTCTGGAACCAGTTACTAATTAAACCAGCTTATTCTGAGACTATAAAGACGTTACACTGCCAGACTGCTGACACAAATCATAGGCATGATAAATATCTAGGCATGCTTTTATACATGGGCAGCTGAATGGCACTACTTTTTGAGTGAGAAGTTTTGTTGATAAATTCTGATAAAGTCTTCATTGAAAAAGTAACAAAAAACCATATTCGTGAGGAAATAATGTCTTGAAGATACTCATCTGATTGCAAACTTTTGCTGTTTTTTATTAGCTCAATAAGAATGCTGCTTCTGATTATGAAACCATCCTGGAGTTCTCTTTTCCCCATATCGACAGTCTGGGAAGCTAATGGACTTCATTCCTGACACACAAATTAGTCCTTAGCAGATTTACTCAGACATCTAACTGTATGACCTGCCTATCTGAGAGCTGTCGACAGATTTCAATCCAGTGCTTTTTCCCCTTGGTGGTCTCCAGGAAATAGAAGTAATGTTGTTTGGGGCAAGGTTATCCAAGTTTGTTCGATTTCTATGTCTTACTTTTAGCTATACGGTGAGTTCCATAAATATCACCCTGACAGCCCAAGTAAAATGTAACTATGTGATAGAATCATTTATTGACCAAAGATTTGCTTTCATCTGTGTGAGAAAATACACGATCACTACTTGGCATGAGTGATGCGACTGTAAAGAAGCACATATGGTAAGCAATAAGCACTAAAAGAAGTTGATTACTTTAAATGAAACAAAGAACTTTCAATTGTAGCACTCATTTCATGACCTCAGAGTACCCCAAGTACTTTATGGCTACTGGATCCCTTTAATAGGGCAGTTACTATTGACATGTGAGGAAAGGCAGTAAACACATTTGTATATGCTAAGCTAACACAAACTGAAATGATATACATGACTAGATATTCCAGCTTAATGACAATGCTTTTGTTTAAATGGTGCTATGGCTTCTTTTGTATTAATACAATTGGGAAGATTTTTTTACATCTGAACTCAAGAGGATCACCTCTGATGGCATAGTTTGAAGCAAAACATTTGATTGCATGTTCAGGTCTTGGCCTGAGGATTAAATCCTTGTCCTTTTAACACTAGAATGATAATGTTATCCCTGAACAAAGGTGGAATTCCTCCCTTGATATTTTGCTTCTGATATTGTTTGTAGATAATAGTCTCCTGGGGATCTAGTGCAACTTGTCACCATCTATGTTAGCTTTAGCAGCAGATTCATACAAGATATCTGGGATGTGCATCAAACAAGACAAAACTAGTGGCCGACTAAATAAGATACTCAACAAGAAATCCAATACTGAATCCAGAAGTAATATCTTGGCTTATGCAGTGATAATAATACGGAACTCACTACTGCAGGGACTAGCTGAGGGTAACAGATGTATTTAAGAGGAAGATGGACAAACCCATAAGGAAGATGGAACACAAGGTAACAATGATAGATGAGGAAAAATAGGAGAAGGTTGAAATGGAACATAATAGTCAGCATGGACTTGCTGGGCTGACTGGCCTTATGCCATGCCATATATCATATATAAAAATGTTTAGGAGTTTCGCGACATAGAAACCCTGACGAGATAAATCTTGCAGCCATCGTGTTTACATACTTGTTCATAAATCTCTAACCCATCACCACTGTGTAATTGTGATTTCCAATAACACAACAGATGGAATGCTAGGCATAGCTGCAAGATAAAACCTGTCTTATTACACTTCTACAAAATTCAACTCTCGGATGTCACAGGTCAGGCTATTGGTTTTCAGATTTGACAGAATAAACAAGCTGGACTGCAGAATACACAGTCAAACAGGACAGAAACAGACATTCAGTCCAGCTTATCCATGCCGACCAGATATCCTAAATTAATCTAACTCCATTTGCCAGCATTTGGCCCATATCGCTCTAAACCTTTCTTATTCATATACCCATCCATATGCCTTTTAAGTGTTGTAATTGTACCAGCCTCCACCAGCTCATCCCATACACACACCACCTTCTGCTGGAAAAAGTTGTCCCTTCTGTCCTTTATAAATCTTTCTCCTCTCACCCTAAACCTATGCTGTCTAGCTGTGGACTCTCCTACCCTGGGAAAATGACCTTGGCTATTCACTCTATCCATGCCCCACATGCTTTTATAAATGTATAAAAGATTATCCCTCAGTCTCCAACACTCCAGGGAAAATAGCTCCAGCTTACTCAGTGTTTTCCTGTAGCTCAAACCCTCCAACCCTGGCAACATCCTTGTATATCTCTTTTGTACTCTTCCTAGTTTATTAATAACCATCCTACAAAATGGAGACCAGAATTGAAAGCAGTATTCTAAACGTGGCTGAACCAATACTTTGTATACACACACAACATGACCTCCCAACTCTTATACTCAATACTCTGACCAATAAAGGCAAACATACCAAACATCATCTTCACTTTCCTATCTACCTGAGACTCCACTTTCAAGGAACTATGAATCTGCACCCCAAGGTCTCTTTGTTCAGCAACTCCCCAGGACCTTACCATTAGGTGTATTTGTCCAACCCTCATTTGCCCTACCAAATGCAACACCTCACATTTACCTAAATTAAACTCCATCTGGTACTTCTCAGTCCATTGCCCCATCTGAACAAGGTCCCATTGTACTGTGAGATAACATTCTTCACTGTCCCCCGTACCACTAATTTTTGGTACCATCTGCAAACTTACTTACCATTCCTCCCATATTCAAATCTAAATCTAATTAAAAATCCAGAAAGTTAACATAAAAATGAGAATTTAACTACGTGGTTAACTCAACAATTCAGCATGGCCAATCCACCTAACCTGTTCATCTTTGGACTTTGGGAAACCAAAGTTGCAATGTGGGAATCCAATTTACATACAGCAAACACCTACAAATAGCAACGTGATAATAATCAGATTGTCTGATTGTGACACGTAGATTCAAGAAGAAATATTGGCCAGATAGAACAATTCCTCGTCTCTCCTTTGAAACAGTGCCAGAGGATCTTTAACATTGATCTGAAAATGCAGACATGACCTTGGTTTTTTGTTTCATCCAAAAGACAGTGCAGCCCTTCACTCAATACTAACTGAACTACCAACTGAGGTATGGCTGACTGCAACAGTGAAAGTAAGTGTCGATGGCCACAGTAAAAATAACAAGCAATGTATTGAAACTATCACATCCTTTCAAAACTCATGAAACACCATCCAGAAGATAAACATTTCAGTGACAATATCAGGACTGGATTAAATTGTGTACTTATGTTTCTGGTGGTTTCAAGAAACATGGCATCTATTTGAGTAAAATAATTTTGCTTTTTTTGGTAGCGGCTGTTGGATTTCTACTGAATGCTACAGAATCAACAGTCTATGGGTCTCAGATTTAAACTAGGGCAATTGTAGTTTTATGTTTGTATAGTATCATTGTTTTATGCAATAAAGTTATCCAACTTGAGTGTAATTGCTCATGTGGTACATTAAATTATGGATGATTAATAGTATTATAAAAGTAATTTCTTCCAATTCAGATGAAATCTTAAGTTGTGAAAGCAGTGATTTATGATTGTTATCTGAACTCTGAGTTTAAATTACACTCCTGCTCTCTTATCATATTGAATTCTCTCATAAAATCTATTACAGCCTCAGGAAAGTGAAGATGACATTGAAATCACAGTGAGCACTATGAGTAACAGTGGCAATATCACCACTAATAGGAAGGAAAGACATTTTCTGATTTTTGTGCAGTGCCACAGGCAGCTCACCAGTAGCTCACTCAAGCAGACTCGAAGATAATGAGTGTTGGTAGCTATAATTTCATTGAAAGGAGAGGAGATACTTTCCTCACTGAATGGGCTCTTTGCACGTTCCAACAAGAAATTACTGGATAACAATCAGAAGCAAGAACTTTGCAATTACTTTGTGATTTCAGAGTGGACTACTGCATTTGCCTTCTTCACCAACAGGAGGGCTTGGTTGTGGTTCTGAAGCAGAGTTAAACAGGAATTAAATGCTTAATACATATGCAATAAGTGGTTCAATTCTTCATATACTAATAATTTTCACAAGAAGTCTCCTCAAGACTGAAAGCAAAGGTTTGTTGTCTCACAAACCTCTAGAGCTTTTTCTTGATGCACAATTATGCAATCTAAGTACTACGTTCATAGAATCCCTACAGTGTGGAAACAGGCCATTTGGCCCAACAAGTCCACACCAACCCTCCGAAGAGTAACCCATCTAGACCCATATCCCGGCATTGACTGCATCTAATCTACACATCCATGAATACTATGGGCAACTTGGCATGGCCAATTCACCTAACTTGCGTATTTTTAGATTGTGGGAGGAAATTGGAGCACCTGGAAGAAATCCATTCAGCCACAGCGAGAACGTGCAAACTCCACACAGACAGTTAACCGAGGCTGGAATCAAACCCAGGTCCCTGATGCTGTGAGGCAGCAGTGCTAACCACTGAGCCACCGTGCCACCCTGTTTTGCATTTATAAGTCGGAAGTACAACCCAAGTGCCAGCTGCCAAATATCACAAATCATCTGCCTATATTGACGAGATTTAAAGAAAAAAACAATATTAAAAAACAGGGAAGCACAGTCTAAACCAACACAAAACATGGGAAGTTTTTAGAAAACACATCATAAAGTAAATCATCAATGAGATACTCCATTAAAAAAATGCTAAATTATCCCTTTTATTGCTTTTCAATCAACTGAAGTCTATGACAAATATTTGTTTGGTCTTCATATAAATTTTGGCTTTAGAAGTTGGTGGTGCTGTCAGTGTAGCTTTGAGACTACTGGTTAAATCCAACTGCTACCTTTTGCCACAATTCTGGGTTTTGTTTTTTTAAACAGAGGAAAGGGACAACATTTCAACTATTTTTTTGCAATATGAAAAGTTTTGTCTTGTAATTAAAAGTAAACATAATCATATGAACTGGATTCCTCGGCAACACAGGGATATTTGTTCACTTTGATCATTTGAAATTTTCTTTTTTTTTTGAAGGAAGACTTGATTGAAGACAACAGCAGTTTGAAATTTCAAGAAGAGTCCATAAAGGCATCAAGTAAAATTCCCTGGTGTGCTGTTTCAGCACAGTCATTAACCCTGCACTAGAATGGTATATCAAGTAATTTCACATGAATATCTTAATCAGTATACTACCAGAAGTAATTAAGCTTCATTAACAGTGATTACTCTGTGCAGCAGAGGGTTCAACTCATCAGCAAAGAGAAAAAATTGTGACTGATACTTTAAGCCTTAGTACATCAATATCGAACACCATAGTTTCACCACAACGAAGTGACTAAATGATAAAATTGTGCAATAACTAAAATCAGTCAGTACAAAGTACTTACGTTTTTCTATCATTATACATCTTGTTTACACTGTTCCATTTCGCATCAAGCTGATCCAATGCATCCTGTATGTGTTCAGCTTCTGTATAAGGGACGCTCTGAAGAGCCACGGGTTTCTTGCTGTGAACCGCTTCTACTCTGCCTGAAAGCTTCTCCAAGTTCCTTTTTATGTTCTGAAGTTCAGAAAACAAGTTTTAAAAAATAATTACACACTTGTGCCTGTTGATGAGGACGTTTATAAATATTGAGAGTACTGTAATCCGAATCAAAAAGGATAATCAAAATGTCCTTACAACAACTTTCTTTAAAGTATGTTCAACCCATTAGCAACAGTGATGTTGAGGCAAAGTCATTGTACAGTGCTGTAGAGACACAGATTGAATTCACACTTGGCAACTGCTGGAATAGAAAGCTAAGTCTTTTTAATGGTGACTATGAAACTATCATCCAAAGTTGGAACAAAGCCATCTGGTTTCCTGACATTCTTCAGGGAAGGAAATCTCATCTTCACCTGGTCTGGCCAAAATATGATTGCAATGCCACAGCAAGGTGGCTGACTCCAAATTGCCCTTGGAAATGATTCTTGTAAAATGCTCAGCAAGAGGTAATTAAGGATGGGCAACAAATGCTGGCCTTACTACTGACATTCATCCCATGAAAGAATAATTTTTCTTCACACAAAAACTATTTTTGGAAGGAAAAAAGTTTTTGTAATCACAACCATTGTACATAAAAGATGACAACTGATCATTTGAGAATACAGTAAGCAATTTTCAGCACAATCAAAAACATGTCTTTTAACCATTAGTCAAAGGGTAGCAGTGCTAAACAGTCCAAAAGGTCAGACTCTAAGATGAGTTCTGAAGCAATGGGACACAGATAACCATTTGGGATCACATATTCCAAGGAGAAATGTGGTAACTGTCATGGAGAGACTCTGGTAGGTCAGTGCTAGGATTGACATCAAGGACCGAGATATATATATATATATATGAATTAGAGAGAGAGAGAGAGAGAGAGAGAGAGAGAGAGAGAGAAGAGAGAGAGACACACACACACACTTTTAGCTCTGAGGCCCAATAAAAATCTTCAGAATGGTTCTATACAAAACTAATAGTCCTCATCTCAAGCATTAAAACGCAGACACGGGGAATAAAGTTCGGAAAGCATTGGTTCACAAAGCAGTGTTCACATAAAATACTATTATGGTCAGATTTTACAGCAAAATGTGTTTTCTTACACACCTAATTTATCTCTGCTCAGATTCTTTTGTACAAACACATCATGAAACAAAATCAATTTTGCCTTCTGCTTATAGAATCTGTCAATAAATCATTCCAGATATATTTTTCTTCGCAATATGTGTACTTTAAAAAGAGAGGAATTTTTAGGATCATGGATATATTTCCTATTCCAGCTTTAGGTATTTTTGTAAACTAAATTTGACAATTTAAAATAACTCAACCAAAAACATTTGCAAGCCTGAGGTACCTATAATCACACTCGAGATTTCAAAACCTCATTCATCAAAATAAAACTCCTACAAGGGACCTATTCAGAATTGAACATTTAATTTTGCTTGGATGATATTTTTTCTATTGTTACTGGGTAAATGACTTTAAAATTTCCAATAATAATTTGACTAGGTCTAACAGATTAAACACGAAAGCTTAAGCTAAAACATTGCACTGACCCACATGGCTGAATTTTATCATCTCTTGGATGGTGGAAATTGTATAACTATCTTTAGTTGTTTCATTCATGACTGCCCCTCAAG
Organism: Chiloscyllium plagiosum; assembly: GCF_004010195.1. Taxonomy (NCBI): domain Eukaryota; kingdom Metazoa; phylum Chordata; class Chondrichthyes; order Orectolobiformes; family Hemiscylliidae; genus Chiloscyllium; species Chiloscyllium plagiosum. The sequence goes on along the minus strand of NC_057721.1, from coordinate 24,174,780 downwards.
TACACTGATGATTGCACAATCTTCAGTTCTATTCGTAACCCCTCAGATGATGGGCTGAACCTTTCGAGAAGTGGCAATTGCCATTAGATTGCCAACCGACTTCTTTTTCCTCCCTGTGTTCAGACATTACACATTTCTGGTCTGTACTTCCAAACCAGATCTCTTGGAAAATACAGAACATACCTGTTTTTACGACTCAATTCTCTCTGTGTAAGATCACCAAGGATATTCAAACTATGCCTCCTTTTATGGCACAATCTGGAATGCTTTTAGATTTCAAGGTCTGATTGCAATTTTGACAAGCAATGGAGAAAAATATTTTTCTTGTGAGGCACATGGGTAAGGGAGTAGGGTGACAGGTTATAATGTTAGAAATAGGTTGTAATGTGAGAAGTCAGGTGCACAATGATGGAAGAGAATAAGGTGAAACTGAGGTCGTGAGAGGGCAGACTGGCAGTTGGGTGGTTAAAGGGGTTGCATGGCAGATGGATCGGGGCCACATGGTGAGACTTAGGTTGGGGGGGCTTGAGGGAAGTCAGGCCAGAATGTGCAGTCTTGGGTCAGTTTGAGGGATAGGGTTAGGGTTTGGGGATTGGGGGTGGGTGGGGGGAGCTACTGTTGGTGGGAGGGTGTGGTGGAAAGGTCCAATTAGGTCAGGGTCAAAGTGGTTGAGTTCGGGGAGCACGTATTGGATTGAGGGAGTCAGGGGTTTCAATTTTATAGTCACTCAGGAGTTAGAGCTGATTTTAGTCCCTCTAACCTTTTCCTGGATAACTACTCAGACAAATGAACAGAAACCCTCCAAAGACTCTGACTTGAACTCTTCATTAGAGATTTTTAAAGTATTCCAGGCACCATGTAAATCTCCCATTGAACATTTCCAGCTAGTCAGTGGGTCAGGAATTCTCAGGGACTCTATCGTGCATCTTTCAGGATATGACTAACTTCCAAACAAAAGATCTGGGCCAATAATGCAGTATGCAACCATATGCACAAAGACCTGGACACAATACAGGCTTAGGCTGATGGATGGCAAGTAACCAATGCACCACAAAAATATGAGGTAATGTCCATCTTGAGCAAGAGACTGTCTAACAATGACCTTGCCTTGGCATCCAAAGACATTACCATTCCCTCCTGGGACCAGCTACTTAATTAATGTGACTGTAAGAGCAGGTGAGAGACTGGGAATTCTGTGGTGTGTGGCTCATCTCCTAAATCCCTAAACACTTCCATGATCTGCAAGGCACAAATCAAGAGTGTGGCAATGTATTCCCTGTTTGCTTGCATCATTGCAGGGCCAATAACACCGAAGATGCATGGCGCCGTAGCAGTTCAAAGGAATCTTGTTGATTCCGCTAGACCATTTCACGAACTCAAAAACTTTGGAGTTCCTTAGAATGAAATGACTTTTTGTTTCTTCACTATTGAGGGGACAAATTCCCAAAAGCCTGTTTCTAAAGCACCATGGGTGTACGGTTGAAGATGTTGGTTCACTACCAAATTCTTCAATGCAACTTAAATGGCCAATATGGTCACCAATACCCACATCTTTAATTTCAATACCTATGGCTTAAATATAAATTGAACCTGATAAAAAAGACCAATTCAAAAGCTCTTGCCAGAAACACTAACAATAATATTTCGAGCCAATGTTAATCTCTGATCTAAAACCAAATGTACTTTGCTCTTGAACACCCACAGTGTTCAACTTAAAATCATCCACAAAAAATACCTTCAGCCAAAGGAGGCACACATTTCAAAAAATAAATGATGTTCGCATGAGAAAGAAGATTGTACAAGAGAAGATTGATGCAAAAAGATCACAAGTAACAATACATTTTTAAAGTCTTGTCACTTTCTCCCTCAGCCCATTGTGTTTGGAAAAAAAACCCTCAAATATAACATAGCTGAGTAACAAATACAGAAGTGCACAATGAATAATACTGAATAGCAAAAAAGAAATCACATACTGTTGTAGCACTGGTGACTCAGGAATACATGAAAACATTCAAGTTCCAAAATGGTAACAGGCTGTTTGACCCAACTAATCAAGGCTGGTGTTTACTCTCTCTGTGAGCAAATAGTCCCAGTCACATCAATCTATCCTGATTATCTTCCCTTCATCCAACAAGCCAATTAAACCTTGGATGCTGGCACAGTTGCTGCTAATCTTGGAAATACGTTCTACAACCTCTCAAATCTCAAGAAAAAAAAGCCTTCCTCTCTGTCCTGAATCTCTTGCTTTTGACCTTATACATCTAACTGCTTGCTCCTGATGCCTCAGCTACCAGAATCAAACTGCTTTAACATGTTTGTCCTACCTTTCACTCCTGTCATAGCACACAACAATCTGCAAATGATTTTTTTGTTTAAAATTCAGGTTTTTTTTCTTTTTCTTCCTAATAACCCTTGCATTCAATGTTTAGTGGAATTGGCAAAAATTAACTCCCTAAAACTATGCATCACCATGTTAGATCTGGAGTACTGAACATGTGATGTCAATATTGCAACACAGCATCTACTAAACCTTTGCCAAAATGCAACTTCTTGAATTTGAATAACTAAGAGATTTATTTTTGGTGCAGATAGGAGTCTGATGCCTGCAAAGGATTGTCATACTAACAAAAACCCCTGTAATTGCAAAAGCTCATTAAAAATGAAGATGAAATAAAAGACGACAAACAGTTTCATGTAGCTCAGCTCTGAAGATGAAGAACCATGTTCAGAGGGGTTTATTACAAATTTGTTATGACAAATTAATTTCGGTATAATTATATGAACTTCAGAAAAGATTACTTGAAGACTACATTTATCAAAGGAAGTGTACAAGATGTGACTGCAGATTGCAATTTAGATGATTGGGAAGCGCTAGTACTGAATGGCACACAAATTAGCTTTTGAAGCCTTACTGCAGAAATGGACACTAATAAATTCATCAGCACACTACTGTTCTCTTTCTTGCAGTGTGGGATTTTATTTTGTTTTTGGGCAGTAATTTAAATTTAATTACCGAGGCAAACAATGACCTCTACGACATTCTGGAATGGACTGAATAAGAACTGTTAGATGGAAATTTCAAAGCCAAGATGGATTAAACAAACAATACATTTCCAATGCTCATAAGCTTCCTCTCAGATACTGGAGATGTTCTGCACTAAATGATTTACTGCCAGCTCCAGGTTACTGAGGGATATTTGGAGATATCCATGCTGACTACAGAATGCTTCTTTGGCCCTTGGCTTATTGTTCTGTGAGTTGATGAATATGACTGGGACTGTTATTTTAACTTGGCTACTTCCAATATTTTTTATTTGCATTCTCTAAAACACAGAGTATTTTAGACAGAACATTCATTTAGGAGATGAACAAACAGCAATGACCATCTCAAATAAGAGAGGATCTCCCTATTGCCTCTTGATGTTCAATGGTACCATCACTGAATTCTCTACACTTAACATCCTGGCAAATTACCTGTGACCAGGAACTGATCATAACTAGCCATCTAAATACAGTGGCTACATGAGTAGGTCAGAAGCTAGGAGTCTTGTATTAAGTAAGTAACATAACTCCTGACTCCCCAAAGACTGACTGGCATTTCCAAGACACAAATGAGGAGTGTGATGGCATACTCTCCACTTGCCTTGATGGGTGCAGTTCCAACGACACTCAACCAGTTTGACATCATCCAGGACAAAGCAGCCTGCTTGACTGGCACTACTCCTGCACTGACTGAATGTTATCATGAAGGAGTCTCCTTCTCACCATCTCTAATTCCACGGCCGCAAGCTCGCATCATTACTGATACTCACCATGCAGTCTGGGTGGTAGGTATCTATTCCTCACTCTTCAGGCTGTTCTACTCAGGTAGACTGTTCTTATGGAATCAATAGCATGTCAATTTTTAAATAAATGCTTGATCGTACAGAACTTAAATATTACTAAAATGAGAAGTTGAAAATTAATCTTACAGTCAACATAAACCATAGGAAATATGAACAGGAGTAGGTACTTGGCCCCTCGAGCCTATATCTCTTCTTCCAAGCCTGTTTCTTGCAACATAGTTCTTATGAATACAAGATGAAAAGCTTCAACTTCCAGTTGTGTCCAGTTCTGGTCGCCTGACTATAGGAAAGATACAGAGGCTTTGGATAGGGTGCAAAGAAGGTTTACCAGGATGCTGCCTGGACTGGAGGGCTTGCCTTATGATCAAAAGGTTGAATAAGCTCAGACTTTTCTCTCTGGAGAGGAGGAGGAAGAGAGGAGACCTGATCGAGGTATGCAAGATAATGAGTGGAATAGATAGAGTCAATGGCCAAAGACTTTTCCCCAGGGCAGGACTGACTGGTATGAGGAGTCATAGTTTGAAGATATTAGGAGAAAGGTATAAAGGAGACATCAGAGGTAGGTTCTTTACGCAGGGAGTTGAGAGTGCATGGAATGCGTTGCCAGCTGTGGTGGTGGAAGCAGAGTCATTGGGGACATTTAAGTGACTGCTGGACATGCACATGGATAGCAGTGAGTTGAGGGGTGTGTAGGTTAAGTTATTATAGTTTACATTAGGATTAAACCTCAGCACAACAGCGTGGGCCAAAGGGCCTGTTCTGTGCTGTATTTTTCTATGTTCTTTTCTATACTCAGAGAGTAGTAGGGGCATGGAACGGCTGGCCTGGAACAGCAGTAGACTCGCCAACTTTAAGGGCATTTAAATGATCATTGGATAGACATATAGATGAAAATGGAATCGTGTAGATTAAATGGGCTTCAGATTGGTTTCACAGGTCGGTGCAACATCAAGGGCCGAGGGGCCTGTACTGCACGGTAATGTTCTATGTTCTACGTACACACCTTGAACAATGTTCAAAAACTATAAAATGAAAAAAAAATCAAGTGCTTGTCACAAATGGAGGGAAATAAATTTGCATTTGTATATGTGAACTACAATACAGCCTACTTGGATTTTTGAAAAACAATTGTGTGGATTTGCAAAAAAAACAAGCACTCCTTTTATCTGATATTTGGACATGATGTTATAATGCTACAATGATATAATTTTGACCTCTAAGAGGTTGTACCTACACTTAAAGGGATATACCAGTCTAAAACCAACGTGTTGGAGAAGAAACAAAACTATGTTGGGTGATTTCTGCACTGAGATTAGACTCTAAAGCATTGTGAAGACATTTTAAATGTGAAGAAATTATTGTACACCTAGAAACAATGTGAAACAGCAGTATATTCCAGCTTTTCATTTCATGATCACCAATGATTCTCTTTAAAATTCCAGCTTGATCTTTTCCCCACAAAGGATAGAAAAGAAGGATTAAAATAAAAGAACAAATGTAGCACTTTAAGCAAGTCCTGTAAACTCTATTTACAGTCTAATATATAGAATATTGATTCCAATTTCTTCTACAGTCTATTTATTGCTCTCTTCACAGCAGCATATGACTGTTGGTGTCAGAGACCCACATTGTTAGTAACAGATTCGCTCCCATTACACTGCAGTGAGGAAGATGGGGGTTCAGATCATTTGATCATGATCACTCCTATCCAGCTGAGTTTGGAACACCTGAAGTTCTACCAACTTAGTGGTGACTTTCAGATAGTTGCCAGCCACTGGCTTTTGGAACAATATTTCAATTTTTTGAACACCTTACACTTTGTTTCACACTAACTGAGGACCTCTCCATAATGTTTACAATTTGCCTCTTCTGTGTGCGCACATTGTGAATGTACAGAAGTCACATATTACACTGATTTTTAAGGGACAGTAAGAGACAATGTTTTGAACAGGCACAACATGAGCAGAGTTGGCAGGTGTGCTCTTGTCCTATTGGAGCCAGCTCAATTACTTTCATGACTTTAAACTGCAGGAGAGCAAAGAGGCAAGGCAGTCGGAGAGGAAGCTGTCTCAAGTCAGCATTGCTCCCGTACATCACCCTTGACAGGTCTAACTGTGTGTTCTTGGACCCCTCAGGAGATGATTGCTGTTCTGCATCTTTACTTCATAGCAGTTTGAGTACTGTTAATGTAATCTAATCATTCTGCTTAACTGAAACCACTTGTTATGTTAGCGTTTCCCAGGGTTTTTATTTAATATGCTGCATGTAAAAGGTGATAAAAAGTTGTGCGCCAAATCCTGCAGTATCCAAGCTAGTCCATTTAAAATGTTTAGAGTTATTGAGTGCAGAAGAGGCGCTTTGGCCTATGAAGTCTGTACTGCCAAAAATACACTACTATCTACACTGGTCCTTGTTTCCCGAACAAGGCTCTTGACATTAAATGTTTATGACAGTTCAAATGCTGAACCAAATTCAGCACAGGGCAGCACAGTGGCTCAGTGGCTCGCACTGCAGCCCCACAGCACCAGGGTTCCAGCCTTGGGCGACTGTCTGTGTGGAGTTTGCACGTTCTCCCAGTGTCTGCGTGGGTTTCCTCCCACAGTCCAAAGATGTGCAGGTCAGGTGAATTGGCCATGCTAAGTCGACCAAAGTGTTAGGTGCATTAGCCAGAGGGAAATGGGACTGGGTGGGTTACTCTTCGGAGGGTCGGTGTGGACTTGTTGGAATGAAGGGCCTGTTTCCACGTTGTAGATAATCAATCTAAATACTTTTTAAAGGCAGTGACATTACCTATTCCAGGCAGTGCATTCCAGACGTTGGGCAACCACACCTCAAATCCCTTCTAAACCTTTTGCCTTTCGCATTAAAAGTATATCCCCCTTGTTCTTATCGCTTTTACTATAGAGAAATATTGCTTTCTATTCACTCTGTCCATCTCCCTATAATGTTATACACCTCCAGTAAGTCCCTCCTCAATCTTTTCTGCTCCAAAGAAAGCAAGCTGAGATTATCCAGCCTCTCTTCAGCATTGAAATGGTCCATCCTAGGCAACATTGTGATCAATCTCTTCTGCATCCATTCCAGTGCAATAACATCTTTCCTGCAGTGTGGTGATTAAGACTGCACACAATACACAAACTGGGGCTTTACTCAAGTTCTGTACAACTCCTAAATAACCTCCTTGCTCGTTTAATGTATGCCTTGACTGATAAAGGCAAATATCCCCTATGCCTTCTTATCTACTCTAATAACCTGTCCAGCCACATTCAAGGATTTGTGCACAAGTACCCCAATATCTGTCTGTTCTTCTGAGCATTCTGGTTTTGCCACTCATCAAATATTTCCTTGCTTTGTTACTTCCTCCAAGTTTACCAGGGTTATTTATCAAAGTTAAGTTCTATCTGCCACTGATCTGGCCATCTGACCAACCATCAGCCCATTCCTGTAAACTAAGACCTTCCTCCTGAGTCTCAATCACCTGGCCACCTCAAACGTACTTATCGATCCCACTGCCACCACCACATTCTCATCGACATCACTTACAAACGTCACGTACAATAAGGGACCTAGCCGTGATCCCTTTGACTGTACATCAGCCTGCAGTCAGACAAATTGCCTTCTACTACCATCACTAAGCCTCCTGTCACTAAGCTAATTTTGGATCCAACTTGCCAATTTACCTGGATCCTATTATCTTCTACTTTCTTAATCAGTTTCCCAATGGGACTCAGGTTTTTGAAGTTGGCTCAGATTATTTGATTTTCATGCCTTGATGATGTAAACAAGATTTGTTGAACATCAAACAGCTCTGATAGGAATTGAATGCCGCTTTCTGTCAACTTGTGTGGTATAATTTAAAAACCAGATCCAGTAATGATAATCTTTGCAAGAATTGCAATGAGAAAAATTTTCAGATAATTTGCTCTTTTAAAAATGCAACCCATTTAATCAAATATACAAATAGAATACAATGTGAAGTCTGGAAGATCAACGTGTCCCACTTTGAAAGGAAAACGGGATCAGAACTGAAGTAGAGTTAGACAGCCGCCTCAATCTGCTTAAAACAAATTTCCTGGGGAACCTAAGATGGCGGCGATCTGAAAAGGTCGCACTGCAGAGCTTCGCATTACAGCAGGAACGGGACTATCCTTTAACCCACCCAACCGAGGTCATCAGGATTTCTTGGGACTCCAGAAAGATCATAGAGAACCAGCTCCTGAAATCTCATGAGATGCTGGGGATACAGATTGAAGAAAATCTGGGTCCAGTCTCTCTCATGCTGCAGAATCATGAGCAGCTGCTGGGAGACCTGGGGAAGACGACGGATAAGGTGGAGCACAGGGTCACAGTGGTGGAAGCTGATGCCAGTTCATTCAAGGAAGAGATCCAAGCCCTGAAGACACAGGTCCGTAATTTGCATGACCAAGTGGATGATCTTGAAAATAGGGGTAGGAGAAAAAACATTCAGATCATTGGTCTGCCTGAGGGTAAGGAAGGTGAGCGGCCTGCAGAATTTATTGAGGATTGGCTTCCAAAATTCCTTGACTTGGAGGCTGGCATGAGAGGATTAAAGATAGAGAGGGCTTACCGGGTCGTAGTGCTGAGATCGGGTCTGGGTCAATGTCCTCGCCCTCTCCTGGTGCGGTTCCATCATTACCAGGATAAGGAGAGAGTCATGGAGGCTTCCAGAGTCCAGGGGAAGGATCCAAAGGCCCTAATTTATGAGGGCTCTAAGATCATGTTCTTTCAGGACTTCTAAGCGGCGGTGATCCAGAAACGAAAATCTTACGATGGTGTGTCAAGAGAAGATTGAGGGAGCTTGGGTTTCAGTACTCCCCGAGATATCCGGCAGTGTTTCAGAATACCTTAGATGGACCCATGCATCTTTTTGACACATCGGAGAAGGAAAGAGACTTTGTGGACAAACTAACCTAATTTGAACAATGTGAGTATGTATAAATAGTGTTGCTCGGGTATGTTTATCATTCTGTAAAAGAAAGAGGAAATCTAGTTGGAGCTTTATTTTTCTTTTTTTCCCTCTATTGATAATAAGTTGGTTTTAACTATGTCTGGCGATGGTTAAGATGTACATTTTCAATTGCTAAATGAGGATATACCAAAGGATGGGTGGGGCATTTATGTCCCTTTTTTTATATAAAAGAATTTTTTTTATTCATATCAATATTCCATGGGGCGTGTATTCTTTTCAGCTTGTGTTTGCGATGAGGCTCTAGCTGGGAGAAGTGAAGGTGGTTGGGATGGTTAGTTGCCCCCTCCGGGCAGGAGAGAGCTCTGGAGTTTGTTGTTTTTTATTTTTAATAATTTTGTACGTTTGTTAAATGTAGTGGGTTTTAGTTTATGTACTTTTTGTACTTTTCTCCAATCCGCACAGATAGAACATAGAACATAGAAAAATACAGCGCAGTACAGGCCCTTTGGCCCTCGATGTTGCGTCGATCCAAGCCCACCTAATCTACACTAGCCCAATATCCTCCATATGCCTATCCAATGCCCGTTTAAATGCCCATAAAGAGGGAGAGTCCACCACTGCTACTGGCAGGGCATTCCATGAACTCACGACTCGCTGAGTAAAGAATCTACCCCTAACATCTGTCCTATACCTACCACCCCTTAATTTAAAGCTATGCCCCCTCGTAATAGCTGACTCCATACGTGGAAAAAGGTTCTCATGGTCAACCCTATCCAAACCCCTAATCATCTTGTACACCTCTATCAAGTCACCCCTAAACCTTCTTTTCCCCAATGAAAACAGCCCCAAGTGCCTCAGCCTTTCCTCATACGATCTTCCTACCATACCAGGCAACATCCTGGTAAAACTCCTCTGCACC